>NC_142173.1:9879197-10046247 GCF_029865625.1 Vigna umbellata
AAAAAAAAACAAAATTAAAAAAAAATTGATAAAACAGTGACAGAGTTGACAACACATGAAAAAGAAACGAAAAATGAAGAAAAGAGCAACTTAGCTCGTTGAAGCACAGCATGGACGTGCTGGCTCTTGATACCAAATGATGGAAGCAGCTTCACTCTTCAAGAATGAGCAGCTTCTCGGACCAGATGGCAGCGGAATTGGAAAACGCAGATGCAGTTGGAGGTGCACGGAAAGTGTTTGATGAATTGTCTGGTGCGGTTTTGGAGTGTGTAGGCAGAGGTTCTAGCTCAAACGACCTTCCAAGGGGGAAGGAAGCTAGACGATAAGTGTGCTAAGAAGGCACAAGTCAGTGAACTTGAAAGTGAGAACTGGCTGGACAATTCAGCAGCATTTCTTTAACAATTCAAGTTACCATTACAAAGGATTTGGCTTCTCTTTTACAGATGAAGAGAAACGTGCCTAGCAAGCTACTGGACATATTAGCAATGTACATGAAGCTTTATAAGAAGTGTGCAGGAGAAGCTATACAGCTGGCCACATGTTCCATACGGTAAACATTGAAAACATGCTTTAAAAGAAAGTGGAAACGCTGGTTGCTTGTTGTTGGCTCGTATGCTGTATATAAGCTTTGCGCTTTCTCCAATCCAAAAAGCACTTCCTTTCTTCCTTTCTTTACCTCCTTTGCTTCCCTTAGTTCACCAAGCTTCTTTGGTTGATTGGTTATGGTTTCCACTCTTATTAGTGACCTACAAAACAAGGTAAATCTTTGAATTAAGACAAAGTAATCTCTTGAAGCTCTCATATATGGATTTGTTGAGTACATCTTTGAATTAAGACATATGCTTTCTTTCATCATTAGTTAGGGTTTTTCCTCTTTGCTCAATGCTTGCATTGTTTAACTCATTCTAATGCATGATTATTGGTTTTGTTGATACGGACACGTACGGGGAAATCTAGATCCGGGGAATTTCTCCCAATATTATACTGACAATATTATATTGGTTGCCTTTAAGCTCCTACACTCATGAACTAATCATTAGGAATGCTAGGAATTGTATGAACTATTTGATTAGGGAGAAGCCATCTAGAATGGTACATTAGAGAGTGGCATTAACAATGATGATTTGAATGTTGAATTCCTAAAATATATGAGAGTGGATGAGATGAAATTGACCCCCAACAACATATTCATTCATATATTTCCTTGAAAGTGTTTATCTTTTGTCTTTGTCATTGATCAATTCATGCATACATATTTAATTTTCGTCTTTGCATATTAAACTTCAATTATTGTGTTCTTAAGTCTTAGCTAATCAACAAATCACATAACTAAACTAGGCCGTGAGTCCTTTGGGAGAACGATACTTGGTCTTACCAAGTTTATTACTTGAAACGATTCGGTCATACTTGCCGATTGTGAAACAAGTTTGTGACATCATATTTTGGTGCTTACAAATTTGTCCATCAAGTTTTTGGCGCCGTTGCCGGGGATTCATGGTTTAACTGGTTAATTTGTGTGATTATTGATTATCTTTGACTTTAATTTGAATTTTTGTTTTTATTTTTCTGTTTTTATTGTATTTTATCTTTTTATCTTTTTAGATTAGATTTTATTTTATTTTATTAGATTTTATCTTTTTATCTTTTTAGGTTAGATTTTATTTTATTCTTATTCTATCTTTTAGGTTAGGTTAGATTTTATTTTATTTTATCTTTTAGATTAGATTTTATTTTTTAGATTAGGTTTTATTCTATTTTATTTGATTCTATCTTCTAAATCTTTTATCTTCTTATATCTTTTCAATCTTTATTTTCTTCTATATCTTTTTGTGCTAACAAATCTTTTCTAGGGTTTTGTTTTCTTGTGCATGCAGGAGGCAATTCGAACTAGAAGTAAGAAAACAACAGAACCACTACTTGAAGGGCTAGACGAGAGTAGAAGGAGGAGAAGAATCAGAACGTCCAGAGAACTTTTCCCTTCTCCTGAAACTCTCCTACAATCATCACCACAAGGTTCTGTTCATAGCACAGGGAGTATGGAGAACAATAATAATGCTAGAAGAACTCTTGCAGATTACACTAATCTTGCTGGACCTCAGCACTTCAATAGCATAGCTCGACCTAGAGTCAATGCAGCCAACATGGAGGTCAAACCAGCATTAATTCAACTGGTAAAGAGTAATCAATTTAATGGGTTATCACATGAAAGCCCATATGAGCACCTTACAACATTTAATGAGATCTGTAACACGGTCAAGATTAATGGGGTGCCAGACGAAGCTATCAAACTTAGCTTGTTTCCTTTCTCATTGGGAGGCAATGCTAAGCTTTGGTTGAACTCTTTTCCAGAAGAAAGTTTCACGGAGTGGGAAGCAGTGGTTGCAAAGTTTTTGAATAAATACTTCCCACAATCTAAAGTGACTAAGGGAAAGCAAGAGATATCTTCATTCAAGCAGGGCATGGAAGAATCACTTGGACATGCATGGGATAGGTATAAAAGCTTGTTACGTAAAACTCCCACGCATGGCTTTGAAGATCAAGAAGTAGTCCTAACTTTCCTTGGAGGGCTTGGTTCACAAACCAAGATGATGCTAGATGCCTCAGCTGGAGGCAATATCAAATGGAAGACTCCAGAGGAAGCAACTGAAATCATTGAAAATATGGCTACAAGTGATAATGAGCTGCACAATGAAAGAGGAGCTCCTATGCCACAGAAAGGGGTTCTACAATTACAAACGCATGATGCTCTGCTAGCACAGAATAAAATTCTAACTCAACAGCTAGAGACTCTGACAAAAACTTTGGCTCAATTACCTAAAGAGTTGAAGTCTGCTGCCCAGATACAAACCCAGTTGTGCGAACTATGTGGAGGTGATCACATAAATGGCCAGTGTGCTTTTCCAGTGGAGGCCGTGGAGGATGTTAACTTCATGGCTAATCAGTTTCCATACCGTCAAGGGAATTATAATCAGGGTTGGAAACCACATCCAAGCATTGGCCAAGGACAAACTGGGCAGGCTAATCAGTATAATAAGCAGCAGCAGCAACCAACCTTGTGGCAACAATTATCTATGCTTAATGACAGATCAACAAGGTTGGAAGAAACTCTTCAGCAATTCATCCAGAAAACTGAATCTTCTCAAAAGAGCACTGAAGCTGCTATAAAGAATTTGGAGATTCAGATGGGTCAGATCACCAAGCAATTGGAAGAAAGACCCAACAGAAACTTTGGGGCTAATACTGAGGTTAACCCCAGAGAAGAGTGCAAAGTGGTCAAGAGTGTAAATGAAGAGATCATTGAGTTGGAAGAAGATGAAACAGAAGAGAGAAGAGAGAGAAAGAAAGGACACTTTTCCTTTTCTAACAAATCAGGAGAAACCAATGGATTTCACAGATTTATTCAAAATGGTTGATAATGAAGCTCCTTGGGAACAAATTCTACAGAAAATAGCAGTTTACACCAAATCAGATGAAGGAACCTCTACAAAAAGAAGACGTAGAGAGGATGAGGAAGAAAAGTGTATAACTGTTAAGAAAGAATCATTCCCACCAAAAGCAGCAGATCCAGGCAGTTTTTCTATCCCTTGCATTATAGGGAAGAAAAAGGTAAAGAAAGCTCTCCTTGATTTAGGCTCAAGTGTTAACTTGATGCCTTATTCTCTATTGGAGCAAATTGGCCATGTTGAAATAAAACCTGTAAAGGTTAATCTTGTAATGGCTGATGGATCTTCAAAGGAGCCATGTGGGATTGCAGAAGACATTGTAGTTTGTGTTGGCAAACTTCAGTTCTTGGCAGACTTTGTGGTGATGAAGATGGAAACCGAGAAGATACCTTTTATACTTGGAAGACCGTTTATGAAAACGGCCAGGGCTATCATAGATGTGAATGAAGGTATAGTGGTTCTCCAAGACGGAGAGGAGAGAGTGGTGTGGATGTCTTCAAAGATGAAACACAAGCAAAGGAGGAAGAAGCCAGTTATAAAGCTGCATTTCGAGATGCACCCATAACTAGAGGTAAAAATAAAAATCTTGAGGTTTCTGATAACCATTGTTTGTATTTTCAGGCACCCAAGGTAGAAGAGATTGGAAAAGGAGAAGAAGTTCCTAGAGACTGGAAAAAATTAAAACTCCAACTTGGCATACCTGTAAGACTCAAGAACAAGTTGTGGGTTATAAAAGGCTTTAAAGAGAAGGAGATGATAGAGATAGAGTCTCCATATTCTAGAGAGTCCAAAACAGTCCAAAGGAAGCAGTTGAAAGGTTGGTGGAAGGACTACATCAATTATAAAGAAGATGGTGAGCTTTAACAGGGTCAAGCTAGTGACGTTAAAGAAGCGCTTGCTGGGAGGCAACCCAGTAGATTTACAAACTTTTGATTTGGTTTTATAATTTGTAATTTGTGAACATTATTCTGGACATTATTTTGTTGGATTTAGCATCTACTGAAGGATGCTAGGTGGTTAAGTATCTACTGAAGGATACTAAGTTTGTAACACCTACTGATGGGTGTTGGTGAGAAGATTTTGCACCTACTGATGGGTGCTGGTAAGTTTGAAACACCTACTGATGGGTGTTGGTGGATTTTGGGTCAGGCTCGTGACGTTAAACAAGCGCTACCTGGGAGGCAACCCAGTTGATTGATTGTTTTCTGTTTGTTTATTTTTAGGATTTGCATAAGCATTTTTAACATTGAATTGCAGGGAACCTATGAGGGGTATGCTAGGAAGGCACGTAGGTCAAGAAAAGAAGGAGAAGGGCACATCACGAAAGTGCCGCTGAGCGGCAATTACCGCTGAGCGGTACTATCGCAGATGGGCTTAAGTTCCCCTTAGCGGAACCCGAGCCCATTGGGGTATTTTTAAACCCTAAGCTGCGCGTTTTTATATTCTTTCAAGCTCTTCTCTGCACTAAGACTCCCACATATCTCCTCTTAGGTTTCCCACACATCTTTTTACTCTTCCCTCTTTAGAAAATTTCTCTTCCACTCACTTTTACACTAGTGTGCTATCAAAGTTTGGGGTTGGAAGAGAGCATTCTAGTTTGGAAGCATTCTCATATCATCTAGCATCTCCACCCAAGTAAGTAAAATGCATTTTGTTCATTCTAGGGTTCTTGAAATTGACTGTGATTGTCAAAGCATGAATATTTAGGGGTTTTGATTTCTATGCATGATTTGATGATATATTTGATGTTTGAACCGATTAAACTGCTTGATTATGAACTGGAAAACTGAAAATTGCATTTGGGTGGAGTTAGGACAGTTTAAAAACGAGATTTGCAAAAATCTGCAGATCACCGCTGAGCGGCATTTACCGCTGAGCGGCACTCTGCCAGATTTGCTTTTTCTGGTTTGTTGCGTGTTTGAATGTGGCACTGGTG
This sequence comes from Vigna umbellata, assembly GCF_029865625.1. Classification (NCBI taxonomy): domain Eukaryota; kingdom Viridiplantae; phylum Streptophyta; class Magnoliopsida; order Fabales; family Fabaceae; genus Vigna; species Vigna umbellata. Next base: position 9,884,577 of record NC_142173.1, read on the forward strand.
GCGCTGAGGGGAAATTCTGGCCCTCAGCGGTGGTTTAGCTTCAAAAGGAGTTTTGTTTTGTGTTTACTAATGATTAACATCATGTTCTGTGGTTTTGGATTTATGTTTGAATGCAGGAATGGCATCCTCTTCAGGAAAGAGATTGAAAACCATGGCAACCAAGAGAAAGGAAAAGGAACCAGAGCAGCCCCATAATGGCAGGTTCCTCTCTAGGAAACATGAGAAGCACTTTAGGGTGGTTCAGGACAGGAGACTTCTAATGGAGAGAAAGGTTGGAATGATACCTAACTTTGCTCCTCAATTTGGAGAGCAAGTGTTAGGGAATGATTGGGGAAGCTAGCCACTTATCCATCACCTGCCAACATAGCTGTGGTGAAAGAATTCTACACCAATGCAAAGAAGATTGGTGATTATCCAGCTGAGAATTATTTGGGCTATGTTAGAGGCCATGCTATCAGGTATGATCCTGACTCCATCAATAACTTTCTGGATACTGTGTGGGCTGGTGAGCAATGCCAGTTTGCTCTTAGCATGGAGGAAGGTGCTGACTTTGAGGATGTTGAGAGAGTATTGTGCATACCTGGAGGACACTTCCAAAGGAATAGATCTGGCTCAGTGGTTAATATTAGGAGGACAGATTTGACTCCTCTTGCAAAGTATTGGATGGCATTTTCTCATGCCAACATTCAGCCATGTTCACATGTGTCAGATATTACTCTCAGCAGGGCACTCTTCATCTACTGTGCTATCAGAAACTTGAATGTTAATATTGGGCAGGTGATAGCTGATGAGATTAGTGTGTGTGCTAACACCTCAAACAACAAAGCACCACTGGGACATCCTTCTTTGATCACTCACCTTTGCAAGCTAGCTGGGGTGGACACTTCTGTTCCACCATTTGAGAGGCCAAGAAAAGCTATAGATGAGGCCTATTACAGACAGTACTGTGGAGGTGAGGAGGCAGCCCAGCCAGTGCCACCACGCCAGGCTCGTAGAGAGAGAAGGCCAGCACAGAGCAGGACTTCTGCTGATACTCATGAGGCAGAACCATTCCAGATGAGGGACATGTATATGTCTCTTATAGGTGCTCAGTTGCAGTCCATCCACAGAGGGCAGGTGGCCACGGCTGAGATGATAGTGGGGATGTATGATACCCCTCCAGCACACAGGTGGACTATGGATGAATTCCATAATGTGGTAGCTTGGCCAGAAGAACCATGGCATGGAGGAGCTGAAGCAGCTGAAGCTTCAGCCCGAGACATGGATGAAGATGAAGCTGAGGAGGAGGATGCATTTGATGAAGATGATGATGAAGAGGAAGAGGAAGATACAGAGAGCTCGGACTGATGAGGAGCTGAGATAGCATTTACTGATGAATGCTATCATATGATTATGCTTTTGTGGTTTAAGTTTTCTGAACTTATTTGTTTTTGTTTTTAGATTAGGGTTTGATGTACTCTATTGAACACCTGGTTTTTATGATGGTTTGCTATTAACTGTGATTGTGTGATAAGTAATGCTTGATGATGCTTATTGATTGATTGATGTTGAGATGATGTGCACATTAAAATGCTTATACAGGTGATTCACAAGCTTTGTGAACAAATGCATAATATCATGATTGTGATTGTGAAATTAAGCAGGATGTGCATGTCAAATGTGAATGAGCTTATATGTGAGGTTTTGAGCTCCAGAGTTGTTATTGTTGAATGCTATTACTTTGAAAGCATGAATGACTTTGCCCAGGTTTTCTATGATTGAATCAATTGCTTGTTTTGCATCATATGATCAAAGGCCGTGTTTTTGAAACCCTTTTTATTGGCCAAATTCATAAAGTTAGCCTTCTAAAAGAGAACACGTTGTGTTCTATCCTTTGAACCCTTAGCCTTAAATATACACTGAACACCCTTGATTGAAAATCTTTACCTTGAGTTAAGTAGAAGATCTTGTGTGGTATTGTTAAATGTTCAAGTTTGGGGTTATTGGGGAAACATGAAAAAGGAAAAAGCATTGAGCTAAGAGCTAAAAAGTAAGAATATGCAAAGAAAAGAAAAGAAAAAGAAGCAAAGCTCAATGCAAATGCAAAAGCAAAGGCAAAAGAAAGTTGGGAATGAATAAGAAGATTGTGTTGTTATGATTCTCTTAACTCAAGGATTTTGTGATCCAGAAAAACCAATTTTCTTGTTAGCCCAGCCACATTATAAGCCATTGAAAAGTCCTTGTGATGATGCATGCTTGTGAATGTATTTGATTGTGGTTAAATGAAAGGCAAAGTTGATTCATGTGACATTGTGATAGTGGAGTGAATGAGTGAAACACTTTACCTCTTATACACTTGTGTGTTGAGTGAAACACTTTACCTAGTGAGGAAATATTCCATAAGCACATGAACATCCATGCTTAATTGATTGATCATTCATGAAAAATAGCATTTGTTGGAATTTAAATGACTTTGTGAACACTAAAGCATGTGCACATCTTGATTGAACTCTTGGTCTTAAGTTTGAGTGAAGTTATTACTTATCTTGAAAAGAGGATTTTGAATGAGTGAACCATCATATGAATTGGTTGGAGATGGAGTTACATTTTATTTGCTTGAGGACAAGCAAAGTTCTAAGTTTGGGGTTGTGATAACAGTTGAAAAACTGTTATTTTCATGCTTAAAGTTGATACTAAAAGCAACCTTTAGACTTAGAAACTAGCTTGAAATCATGCCTTTTGTTTATATTTTCAGAAATAAGAGAGCTGGACAGGTTTATGCTTGATTTAAGTGTTTTTGCAGGTTTTGAGGTGAATTTGGTGAAAGAAGTGAAGAATAAGAGAGGACATTAGAAAAGACAAGAAAGAGTGCAAAAAGGAGAAGTCGAAGGCACCGCTCAGCGGCAAACTACCGCTGAGCGGCACTCAAGAGGTGACGTTGGAACCGCTGAGGGGCAAAATGGCCGCTGAGGGGAAGAAAGAAGACGCGCAATCACCGCTGAGCGGTAAATACCGCTGAGCGGCACTTTTTGGGCTTGGACTTTTGTAATCTTTTGTAACTCTAGATTAGTATATAAGGGCTTGCACGTCCTATAGTTAGGCATCTTTGGCAGAAACGAGGCAAACACTCTCTCTTTCACCCCTTTGAAGGAGGATCTTGGATGCTCAGGCTACCTCTTCACCTTTATTGGGTTTATTCTTTCATACTTTCATTGTAATTCATCTAGGTTCACCATGAATATGGTGAACTAAACCTTGTATGTTTGTTGGGGAATCAAAGTAATCTCTTGAAGCTCTCATATATGGATTTGTTGAGTACATCTTTGAATTAAGACATATGCTTTCTTTCATCATTAGTTAGGGTTTTTCCTCTTTGCTCAATGCTTGCATTGTTTAACTCATTCTAATGCATGATTATTGGTTTTGTTGATACGGACACGTACGGGGAAATCTAGATCCGGGGAATTTCTCCCAATATTATACTGACAATATTATATTGGTTGCCTTTAAGCTCCTGCACTCATGAACTAATCATTAGGAATGCTAGGAATTGTATGAACTATTTGATTAGGGAGAAGCCATCTAGAATGGTACATTAGAGAGTGGCATTAACAATGATGATTTGAATGTTGAATTCCTAAAATATATGAGAGTGGATGAGATGAAATTGACCCCCAACAACATATTCATTCATATATTTCCTTGAAAGTGTTTATCTTTTGTCTTTGTCATTGATCAATTCATGCATACATATTTAATTTTCGTCTTTGCATATTAAACTTCAATTATTGTGTTCTTAAGTCTTAGCTAATCAACAAATCACATAACTAAACTAGGCCGTGAGTCCTTTGGGAGAACGATACTTGGTCTTACCAAGTTTATTACTTGAAACGATTCGGTCATACTTGCCGATTGTGAAACAAGTTTGTGACATTATATTTTGGTGCTTACAAAATTGTCCATCAATGGTTCACTCGATCCTCCATTATCATCAATTTGCGCTCCTTCTTTCTCCTTATCTTCATCCTCTTGGGCTCCTTCAGGGCTTTCTACTTGCTTACCCGTTCTCAAAGTAATAGCACTTACATTTTGCGGGTTGATCACTGTTTGTGCAGGCAGTTTGTTTGATTCCTTAGCCTCTAACTTTTCCACCCTCTGAGTCAAATCTATAATTGATTTCTTGATTTCTGAATTTTGCTCAAGTATTGTTTTCATGAAATCTTGCATTGACATTTCAGGCTGAGATTGCTGCCTTTGTTGAGGTGGAACATAAGGTTGTCTGTTCTGCTGATATCTATTGGAGGATGAATCATGATAATTCTGGTATGGTCTATTTCCTCCAATCATGTTTGCAGCAAAAGCTTTAGATGGGTTTTCCACAGTGGTCTCTACCAAGCTAGGACATTCATCAGTATAATGGTTAGTTGAAATGCAAATTCCACACTTCTTAACAATTTGTGGAGTTGAGGTTTTAAACAAACTTGCAATCTCGTCGAGTTTGCTTTCTAGCTTATTCAATCTTTCATCTATCCTCTTTCCATCGACTGCACCATTATCAATTTCATGCACTCCCTTCAACAAAGTCACTGAATTTTCTCTTATGCCATACTGTTGATTGTCTACTGCCTTCCGTTCTATTAGATCTATACCATCTTCTGGTGACCTATCTAAGAAAGATCCTCCGCTTGCAGCATCTGCCTATGACCTATCAGTAGGACTTAAGCCTTCATAAAAGCTTAGAATAAAATCTTCCATTTGGAGTTGAGGGCATGAAGAACATAGTTTCTTGAATCTTTCCCAATATTCACTAAGATTCTCTCTATCTCTTTGTCTTATATCTTGAATTTCTCTACGGATAGCTGATAATCTAGATGCAGGAAAATACTTCTCAAAAAAGAGTCTTTCAATAGTTTCCCAATTTGTAATACGTGTAGAGAGATAATACCACCAATCTTGAGCTGCTCCTTGAAGAGTAAATGGAAAAGCTCTCATTTTAAGGCAATCTATTGTGATCCTGGGAGATCTAAAATTTTCACACAACATGTGAAATTGTCTTAAGTGCTTGTGTGGATTCTCCCTTGATAACCCATTGAACTTTGGTAACGCATTTAATAGGTCAGGTCTCAGCTCCCACTCCTCATTAGGATATTCAATGTTACTTCGGATAGCTGTATTGTGGGAGGTGGCTAATTGTCTGATGGTTCTTTGTGCCATATTGTTTGGGTTAGGATCAGGTAAAGGATTAGATGGTATGTTTGTGATTGGAGATAATGAAGGTGGAATAACTTCAGATGTAGGAAGTGTTCCCTCAGTAGAACACCCAAATTTCAATCTTCTCCGCAGCTTACGCAAATTCCTTTCGACTTCCGGGTTAATTTGATAAAATTCTCCCGGGTTAGCTCTAGTCATGCACTACGCAATTTGCTGGAAGTTGTTCCTCTGTTTTCTCTTTTTCTTTTGTTCTTGCTTTAGATAAAGATTTCAAATAAGAGATAAGAGAGACTTGTTAGGTCCACTCCCAGGAAAGAGAGGTGCGTCACAATGGATAACTTAAGTACCAAGTCTTTCCTAGCCAGAACAACAAATTATAAAAACAAGAGAAATTCTTAATAAAAACAAGAACAAAGATTTTTTTTTTTGCTAAACCAAGAATGACTAAAGACTTTAAAATAACTCAAATTATATTAAATGTATGTGCGTTAAATAAAAAAAATAAAGGTAAAAATAAAATAATAAAAAATAAAAGAAAAATAAAAATAAGAATCAAAATATTTAAAATACTAACCGTATTCCCTGGCAACGACGCTAAATTTGATAGGCTGTCGTTGAAGCTATCAAATTAATACTACTTTTCAAGGCAACTTCAGTATTGCCAAGTAGTATTCAAGAAGGTAGATAGGGCTAAAGTAACCCTGAGTCGTCTCCCAACGAACACGGAATTGCTTTTGAATATCTGACTCTTATGCTATGCAATGCTTATGAATAAAAATGATGTTTGGAGAATGTTTAAATAACAAATAATAAACTTAAAAACAGTTATGATTAAATAGGCTAATTCCACTGCTTTTCCAAGATAGATTCATCATCGGTTATTCACGGATAATTGTTCAATTGATTATTGTTTAAGTTTCAAATTAATTAAAGTACATTCTTAATTAATTTGAGGGCGATCATGCATTTAACCAAAGTAAATTCTCAATCAATGCAAAACCTTTCTAGATTATTCACAATAAATTCAACCAAAGTACATTCTCAATCAAATTCTATTGTGTTTAATCATGTCTATTCTTAAATCTCCTAACCAAGTTAAAAGTTAATCAATCAAAGTAAATTCTCAATTGATTATAGTTGAAATTATTACTACCAACTAAAGTACATTCTCAATTGATAGTAAAAACCATTTAATCATATGAAAGTTCCTAAATTAAATCAAAGTAAATTATCAATTAAACCTAGAAACCCTAGAACTCATGTAATCAATATGCATGTAGATTCAAACACATTATGATGCAAAAATCTTTGCTTTTAACAAGATAGAGATATGAAAGACATAGAGAGAACAACTTAAATCAATAACCAAAGTAAACAATTGCATTAACTGAATGTAACCTCAGAATCCGTCATGGAATTACAACAAAATAGCCCTAGATGCTTAGCTCTCCATGAATGGAGTTGAATACAAGATGAGAGAAAAGTGAGAGGAGTATGAGAGAATGAATGAATTAAGTGAAGTTCCTTGGGTCTCTTTAAATAGTCTTGATTAGGCTTGGACTCTTAATATTCAGTTGATAGAATCTTTTATCTTATATCTTCCAAATAACTTAAAGATTTAAATAATTATAACATTATTTGGAAGATATTTTCTGTTGATATTCCCAATTTAAATTAATTCAACAACTGAATTTTATTTTTTTATCTTTTTTGACTTTCTAAAATTACACAAATGCCCCAAAAGTTTCTCTATCTGCACTTTAGCCCGAACTGAATTTCTGAAATTTTGCACTAGAACCCCTGTTGACCAGCTTTTGACCAGAGAAAGGACGCGCCCAATGGGAGACTGGCACGTGGCTGCCCACTTTCTCCCAAATTAGATTCAGATTTGGGAAAAGGGCTTGCCCCTATGCCTGCGCCGTCGTGAGGAAAAGAGGAGAGGCTTCCAACGCTGTCGTTCTTGCTGAAAACATGGAGGCTCGAGAATGTGGAGGCTGCCACGGTGGAGACGGCGATTTCTATTCTGGTTTTTGTTGTGTGGTTTTTCTGAGTGCAGGTGGTGCGGTGGCGTAGAGGAAGAAGATGGTGGCCATGGCGGAATGGCGATTGGGTTCCGAGAATGGAGAAGATGAAGATGGTCGTTCCTGCGGCGACTTTGGATGTGCACAAGGTGACCTCGGAGAGATCGCGTTTCTGAGTGGCGCGATGGAGAAGAAAGGTTGTGCGTGACGCGGTGGAGGAGTTGCTTGTGGTGCTTGAGAAGAATGGCGCGCTGTAATGGCCGTTCTTGCGGCAACTTTGGGTGGCGACTTGCGGTTTTGATGATGGTGTGCCAGCGGATGAAGAAGATGGACGGTGGTGATGGTTGATGGTGGCTGTCCGGCGGGAAAGGAGGGAGAAGAAGTTGGTGTCGCGACGACCATGGATGTCGTGCTTTGGTTTCGAGAAGGGAGATGATGAACGGAGGTCGCGACGTGGTGGTGACGGCGGCACGGCAGTGGCGTTGGGCTTGCGGCGGCGGCATGGCAGTGGCTGTCCGGTGACGGCGAGACCGAGGCGGTGTTGTGTGGCGAGTGATGGAAACTTATCCATGCTTGAATGACCTGGCCTTGCAGACAGAGCTTCAAAAAAAAAACCGAGAACAGTATTGGTGCAGTGGATGAAAAACAGCAGTGTGGATGCAGCGGAAATTGAGTGAGATTGATTGATGATTGGTGTATTTGAGTGGAATGAGTATGTGTGGGAACCTCACAGCTCAGAAGGCCTTCCTACAATGGAAGGAAGCTAGAGGAAAGGGAAGAGAAAGTAGAGAGAATAAATGACTCAAGAGCAATAGGGCTGGCAGGGAATTTCAGCAGCAATTTACTAAGCTCAAAAGTGAATAATACAAGGAAAAGGCCCTCTTTTTATAGGTGAAGAGGAGCCTAATTTCTAATTCTAATTCCCTCCTAAATTCAGATGATTCAGATTATTTTGATCAAGCAAAGTCCATGCCTTTTTCCAGCTCATCCAGCAAGGTGTGTGCTTCCTTCCACAGCCAATTCACGTGGAAAATGCTGGTGCATGCCGTAAGCACCTCCTTTGCTTTTTTTGGCTCCTTTGCTTGGTTCTTCTTGGATGGCTCAATCATAGTCTCCAAGATTTATTAATTCTACAAAACAAAATATAAGTGCTTTAGTTAAGAGGAAAGGATTTTTATAAGTAACCTTCCATAAAGTAAAATGTTAGATGATCCTCTTCTTCTTGAATCTTCCTAGCCAATGTTCTAGTAAGAGGTCCAATGTGATTTCTTGATGATTTTCCATCAGACCCTCCCTCTTGAAAAAGATCTGTCCTCAGATCTGCTTCATCCTGTTGATCATCTCCTGTGAAAGGAATTAAATCGCAGATGTTAAAAGTAGGACTGACACCATAACTTTCAGGAAGGTCTAATATGTATGCATTATCATTTATCTTTTTGACCACCTTGAATGGACCATCTCCTCTTGGACTAAGTTTGGATTTCCTTTGAGAGGGAAATCTTTCCTTTCTCAAATGAAGCCAAACTAGTCTCCTTTTTCAAAAACTATTTTCTTTCTCCCTTTGTTGTTGTATTCTGCATATTTTTGAGTTTGTTTTTCAATTTGGATTTTAACTTTCTCATGTAACTTCTTGATAAACTCCGCTTTAGAAGCACCTTCTTATGAAGAAAAGAAGATGATTCTGGAAGAGGTAGTAAATCAAGAGGTGTGATAGGGTTAAAACCATAAACAACCTCAAAAGGAGAAAGATTAGTAGTCTTGTGGACTACTCTATTATAAGCAAATTCAATATGAGGTAGATGTTCATCCCAAGATTTGTTATTTCCTCTTAATATTACCCTTAATAATGTAGATAAAGATCTATTTACTACTTCAGTTTGCCCATCAGTTTGTGGGTGACATGTAGTAGAAAATAGAAGTTTAGTTCCAAGCTTTTCCCATAAAGTTTTCCAAAAATGGCTTAGAAACTTCACATCTCTATCAGACACTATAGTTTTGGGTAAGCCATGCAATCTCACTATTTCTTTAAAGAAGAGTCTAGAGATATAGCTAGCATCATCTACTTTGTGGCAGGGTATAAAATGAGCCATTTTACTAAAACGATCTACTACCACAAATATAGAATCATACCCCCTTTGAGTTCTTGGCAATCCTAAGACAAAGTCCATGCTTATGTCCTCCCAAGGGGTATTAGCTATAGGAAGAGGTGTATAGAGTCCATGAGGCATAATTTTGGACTTAGCTTGTAAACAAGCTATACATTTAGAACAATGCCTTTGAACATCTATTCTCATGTGTGGCCAATAAAATTTACTTTTCAAAATGTTTAGAGTTTTATCAACTCCATGATGGCCCATGAGTCCTCCTCCATGACTCTCTTTGATAAGAAGTTTTCTAATGGATCCTTGGGGTATACAAAGTTTTCCTTTATTAAAAAGATACCCCTCAGAAAGATAGAATCCATCAAAAGGCTTCTTAAGACATGATGAATAAGTGGATGCAAATGTTTCATCATTTTCATATAACTCTTTTATGTCATCAAATCCTAATATTTGAGATCCTAGGGTTACTAATAATGCATGTCTTCTAGATAAAGCATCCGCAACAACATTAGTACTCCCCTTTTTGTGTTTGATGACATAGGGAAATTGCTCAAGATATTCCACCCACTTTGCATGTCTTTTGTTTAGCTTTGCTTGCCCTTTAATGTACTTGAGAGATTCATGGTCAGTGTGTATGATGAATTCTCTAGTTACCAAGTAATGCTCCCAAGTTTTTAAAGCTCTAATGAGGGCATACAACTCTTTGTCATAGGTAGGATAGTTTAAGGTAGGCCCCCTAAGTTTTTCACTAAAGTAAGCTACGGGATGTCCTCCTTGTATTAAAACAGCTCCTATTCCTACCCCAGATGCATCACATTCTAGTTCAAAGGCTTTGGAAAAATCAGGCAAAACTAGAATAGGTGCATGTGTTAACTTGTGTTTCAAAGTCTCAAAAGACAACTCTTGCTTATCACCCCAAATAAAAGGCATATCTTTCTTGACTAGCTCATTTAAAGGAGCAGCTATGGTGGAGAAATCTTTCACAAATCTCCTATAAAAACTTGCTAACCCATGAAAACTTCTCACCTCTCCTACATTTTTAGGGGTTGGCCATTCTTGTATAGCCTTGATCTTCTCTGGATCAACATGTACACCTTCTTTTCCCACTTTGAATCCAAGGAAAATCACACTTTCTTGACAAAAAGTACATTTGTCAAAGTTGGCAAAGAGATGATGTTCTCTAAGAAGAAGCAAGACTTTTCTGACATGGTTAAGATGTTCTTGAAGGCCTTGACTATAGATTAAGATATCATCAAAGTAGACCACTACAAATCTGCCTATGCATTCCCTAAGCACATGATTCATTAATCTCATGAATGTACTTGGAGCATTGGTCAAGCCAAAGGGCATGACTAACCATTCATACAAACCAAACTTGGTCTTGAAAGCAGTTTTCCATTCATCTCCTTCATGAATTCTTATTTGATGGTATCCACTTTTAAGATCAATTTTGGTGAAGAGATTTGCTCCATGTAATTCATCCAACATGTCATCTAGCCTAGGAATGGGATGCCTATACTTGACAGTTATGTTGTTGATGGCCCTACAATCTGTACACATTCTCCAAGACCCATCCTTTTTAGGGACCAACAACACAGGCACAGCACAGGGACTTAAACTCTTTTGGATCCACCCTTTGTTCAACAAGTCATTAACTTGTTTCTCTATTTCTTTTGTTTCCATAGGGTTGGTTCTATAGGCTGGCCTATTGGGTAGGCTTGCCCCAGGCACCAAATCTATTTGATGTTCTATTCCCCTCAAAGGTGGTAATCCACTTGGTACCTCTTTGGGAAATATATCATCAAATTCCTTTAAAAGTTTTTGCAACCCCTTTGGTAGAGAACCAAGTTCATGAGTGATTGAAACAAATGCCTCTTTGCAATAAAGAAGGAAATGAGGTTGTCCAAGAAAAAGATTTTTGGAAATATTCAAGGTTTGAGGTTGGACAACTTCATGGGCTGAGGCATGGGTTACCAAATTCTTTCTTTCTTTCTTATTTTCTTTTTTCTTTTCTCCATCCAACTTCTTCTTAAGAATTATTTGGTCCTCTCTTACTGAAGGTGTAAGAGGACACAAAATAATTTTCTTTCCCTTGTGTTGAATGGTGATTTTGTTGGTGACTCCATCATGTAAAGCTTGTTTATCATATTGCCAAGGTCTTCCAAGTAATATGTGCCCAGCTTCCATTGGTACTATATCACAAACAATTTGATCTTCATATTTGCCAATGGAAATAGGTACACTTACTTGTTCTTTAACTACTATTCCATCATCCTCTTTGATCCATTGAAGTTTGTAAGGTTTAGGATGAGGAGTAGTGTTAAGCCAAGCTTCTCTACCATTCTAGAACTACAACAGTTGCAACAAGAGCCACTATCCACTATCATTGAACATGTCTTTTCTAAAACTTTGCATCTTGTGTGGAATAGGTTCTCTCTTTGTGACTGTTCTAATTCTACATGTTTACTTTCCAGGAGTCTCCTTACCATAAGTAAGTCACCATCACAAGGTAAAGCTTCTTCTTCTTCAGAAGTGGATGTCTCAGACTCACTATATGAAGAACCCTCACTTTCACTCTCATGCTCAAGGATGTAAGTTGACTTTCTATTGCGGCACTCAGATGCATAGTGCCCTTTTTCCCCACATCTAAAGCACTTAGTCTCCTTACTCTTATGATCTCTTGAAGGTTCTTTGACTTTTTCTTTTCCTCTCTCTCTCTCTCTGTCTTCATATCTTGGCTTGGTTTGACTACCCTCCCTCTTATACTCTTTCTTATGGTAAGAACTATGAGGGTAATCTTTCTTGGTGGAGCTTTTCCTCTTTAGTTGTTGCTCAACCCTCACACAAAGTTGGACTAACTCATTGAGATCATTGTAGGGTATAAGTTCAACCCTATCTCTTATGTCATAGTTAAGTCCACTTTGAAACCTAGCTATTGTTATCCTAGGTTCTTCTCTTATCCCAGCTCTCAACATGAGTAACTCCATTTTTTGTCTATATTCCTCAACACTCATGTTCCTTTGTTGGAGTTTATGGAGTTTATCCATTATCTCCCTATCATAGTAGGCTGGTACATGCCTCCTCCTCAAGCTCTCATTTCATTCCAATACCTAATGGGAGGTAAGTGTCTTAGCCTATGGTCCTTGACTAAGGCTGTCCACCAAATTAAGGCATAACCTTGAAAGCTTAGAGAAGCCATGGTGACTCTCCTTTCATCATCTATTTGGTGGCACTCAAACAATTGCTCAACTTTCATTTCCCACTCTAGGTATTCTTCTACATCATCTTTCCATGGAAGGAAGGAAGATCAATCTTAGGCTCTCTTGGGTAATGCTCTCTAACTCTATGTTGTCTTCTAGGAGGCATTTGGTAGTGGTCATCATTGTGATGACTACTATTTTGCTCAATTTCACTTGGAGAAGATGATGATTCTTCTCTTCTCCTATGGGAAGACCTCTCTTTCTTTTTATCTTGATTAATCAAAAGTTGACTAATCATATCTTTGAGCTCACTAATCTCTTTATCCCTTTGTTCAAATCTTTGCTCAAATTCTTCCCTTAAAGACATTTCACTATTGGGTTTCAAACTTCCTTGCACACTTGATTGACTCATTCTTGTCAAAGGAAAGTTTTCAAAAGTTTTCAAAATGTTTGACAAGTAATGAATGAAAAGATTTTCACAACTTTCTTTGTTTTTGGTGAAAAATTTCTAAGAGATTCTAGAAGTAAAAGATGTTTCTAAGTAGCTCCCAGGAAGAAGAGGTGAGTCACAAATGGACAAGCTTAGAAACCAAGTTCTTCCTTAGCCAGAGTTTCCTTAGAATGTTCTTTTACTTTAGTTTCTAAGTAGAAATTCTTCAAATTCTTTTTAAATGTTATGAACCTACAAACCAAAGAAAGGTTTACTATATGCTATGCTATCCTAAATACCACGGAGACCTAAAAACAAAAGGATTACTCAAGACATTTAAGGAAAGCAATAAAGATGCAAGAATGTAAATGCTAGACGGCCCTAAGTGAAAGTGCAAGTGACACTTGGAGCCCCTTGACACACTTCCACACTAAAGAAAACGAAATTGGACTATTACAATGTTCAATTGTGAACTTGGAATTGCTTCAAGAGCATTTTCCCAAGTCACTTAACTCAAAACAGCAAAATAAACTGAAATACACTTTTCAAACATCAAATTCCGTGATATAGACTTGAAATGAGGCCAGGAATTTAATGAAAACTTTGTCTTCTTGCTGCTGCACAAAGCTAATTGAATTGGAGATGCAAGTTGCTGCTGTAACAGAGTTTACAGCTTGCTGGACAGTGATGTTTAGCTGCTGTTGAGTCTTCCTTCTTGCTCCACTTTCAATGCTCAAACCACTTCCTAGGAGGCTACCAAAGTAGGAGAAGGATTCTGGTACTGGATGCCCCAAACAGCTTGCACATACACTCCAAAACTCAGCAAAATCACACCAATCAGTTTAAAAATCTGCACCAAACTATGCTGTTGTTTGCACCAAACTATGCTGCTGTTTTGAGACTTAGGATGCCAAAAAAATAGACACAACAATTTGGAACAACACACCAATGAAAGGTACACAAAAGGAACTTATCAAGGCACTAGAATGGATGAAGAAAGCAAGAAAAAAAACACAAGCACAGTTCAGAAATTCTTCCAATACAAACTGTTTGATAATTTCAAAAGTGTTTGATAAAATGCCTCACTGACTTTCAGCTTTGTTTTTCAAGACTTGTAATCTGGATTGGTTGGTTCTAACAGCTTTTTAACACTTGATTCTTCTTCTTTTGATCATGTATTTTCTTTTTTAAACATTGAACCAGCTTTTTCACAATCCAACAATGTAATTTAAACCAGAATTACCAAAGCAGTTGTTGGAAAAATCAAAATCTGCACAAAAAAATGAACTAAAAATGGTGGTTTTGGAACCCAAAATGAGTAGCAGTGTTTCAGCAGCTTGGATGAATGTTTAAACAACTTTTATTCATGATATTAAACATGTTTAAACTCTTAAACAGCTGAATTAATGCTTACTACTCAAATTCACTGGTCCACTTCTAATTTTAACTCAAAATTGATGGTTTCAAATGCAAATTTGCATATAAGTCATGTTTTGACCAAATGAACAATACTAGCAACTTTGAACCATCAATTGAAACTTGCTCAAGCTATAAAACAGCAAGGAAACAGCAGATTTTCGAAAATCCCTACTGCTGTACCACTTATGCAGTAAATGGCACCAAAATAACCAACCACTTTTAATTTTTCATGGATTCAAAACTGGACAACAAAGGAAATGACTCTAAGAAGTGTAAAAACACATATCTAAGCTAGATTTAATGTGCTTAGCAAGACCAAACTCAGATTAGACAATTCAAGGAAACTTAGCACGGTGAAAAGCTTGGATTAAAACTGCAACAGTGGAATGCTATTAATTGTGAGCAACCAAGCTATGCAAATTGCATTTCATTGCTTGTAATGATCTGCTACACTTTTAGCATCATTCAATATCATCAACCAAATTTGTATGAAGCACTAGAATTAAAAAAAAAATCAACTGGAAAACAGATTCATGATTTAAAAACAGAATTGAAATTCTGCAGCAGAGTTCAACACAGATTTGAAATCAAAATGGATTTCTAGTGCTTTAGCTTGTATCACCAAGGCTAGAACAAATTCTCATTGCCTTTATTGGTTGATATATAGTTTATCTAGCACTTGAACTCAAGCAAAACGAATTAAACCAGCAGAAAAGAATACCAAAGCAGTGACAGAATTTAAAACTGCAATATTCACTTGCACATGACCAAGACAACACTGAAATTGAAAATTAAAGCTGGAAATGACTCAAACAAATAAAATTCACCTTTTAAAATGAAATATGGACATAAGACACTGTAAGAATACAGAATTAAAGACTGGAACAGAATTACAGAAGCCGAATTAAAACTGAAACAGAAACAGAAAATAGAAACAGAAAACAGAAACAGAGATGGAATTCAGCATAATTAAATTGCAGAATGAGAAGAAATGCTTAGCTCCTTGGTGCGTGGAGAACCTAAGCTCTGGATACCACTTGATGGAAACTTATCCATGCTTGAATGACCTGGCCTTGCAGACAGAGCTTCAAAAAAAAAAACGAGAACAGTATTCGTGTAGTGGATGAAAAACAGCAGTGTGGATGCAGCGGAAATTGAGTGAGATTGATTGATGATTGGTGTATTTGAGTGGAATGAGTATGTGTGGGAACCTCACAGCTCAGAAGGCCTTCCTACAATGGAAGGAAGCTAGAGGAAAGGGAAGAGAAAGTAGAGAGAATAAATGACTCAAGAGCAATAGGGCTGGCAGGGAATTTCAGCAGCAATTTACTAAGCTCAAAAGTGAATCAATACAAGGAAAAGGCCCTCTTATTTATAGGTGAAGAGGAGCCTAATTTCTAATTCTAATTCCCTCCTAAATTCAGATGATTCAGATTTATTTTGATCAAGCAAAGTCCATGCCTCTTTCCAGCTCATCCAACAAGGTGTGTGCTTCCTTCCACATCAGCCAATTCACGTGGAAAATGCTGGTGCATGCCGTAAGCACCTCCTTTGCTTTTTTTGGCTCCTTTGCTTGGTTCTTCTTGGATGGCTCAATCATAGTCTCCAAGATTTATTAATTCCTACAAAACAAAATATAAGTGCTTTAGTTAAGAGAAGAAGGATTTTTATAAGTAACCTTCCATAGAAGTAAAATGTTAGATGATCCTTCTTCTTCTTGAATCTTCCTAGCCATTGCTCTAGTAAGAGGTCCAATGTGATTTCTTGATGATTTTCCATCAGCGAGAGTGGTGGTCCGGCGAAAAAGGATGGTACGGCGGAAGCGGAACGGCGACTGACGGCATTGACGGCATTGGCGGCTAGGGTTTATGTGGAGAAGGTGGAAGATGATGCTCATGGGTTAGGGCTGACGTGGCGGAACATGGTTGGCTAGATCTGTGTGGGGAGGATTTGGACACGTGGCATGATCTGGTGGAGTCTAGCTTAGGAGGGGTATGGGTAGGAAAATTTAGGAGGTGTATTTAGAATAGGGTTACTGTTTGGCTTAGTATTGGACCTGTTTAAGAGAAGAGGGGTGTATGTAAGGAAATTGGGAGGTGCAAGGGTAAAAGTTGCCTGTTTGGCCCATCTGTACATTATTTTCCAAATAAAATCTGATTTTTGGGCCTTGAATTGCCATTTGGACCAATAAAACTTATATTCTCAGCTGCACAAATAAACATTAGAACATCCAAGAATAATTTATGCGCTAAAACTTACTTTTTACGTCTCTTTATTTCCCAAACCCAATAATTCCAATCATCACAAATTCACTTAAAATAAACCATTTAAACACAATTATCCCATCAAAATTTTAATTTTCAAACATAAATGTGGGCATAAATATGCACTTATCAGCGACTCTATAACGGTACCGATTGTTCCGACATTTTATAGAAATAGGCCTAGCAAGCTACTTGACATATTAGCAATGTACATGAAGCTTTATAAGCAGTGTGCAGGAGAAGCTATACAGCTGGCCACATGTTCCATACGGTAAACATTGAAAACATGCTTTAAAAGAAAGTGGAAACACTGGTTTGCTTGGTTGGTCGTATGCTGTATATCAGCTTTGCTTTTCCAATCCAAAAAGCACTTCCTTTCTTCCTTTCTTTACCTCCTTTGCTTCCCTTAGTTCACCAAGCTTCTTTGGTTGATTGGTTATGGTTTCCACTCTTATTAGTGACCTACAAAACAAGGTAAATGTATTTAGGTAAAGAGAACACTCTAAGACTTAGAAAGAAAAGATTAAGTCCTTTATTCAACTTCCTTTTCTTGATCTTAAGTAAAGTTGATACTTCTTTGGATGGGAAGTCCCTAAAGGGGTTGCCATCAACTGTAGGGCATCATCACTAAACAACTCGTAGTCTGCATTAATAGTGGGAAAAGCGTTTTAGGAGGAACATCACAACTCTCCTTTGTGCATACAAAGATGAGAAGGTTGAGGGGAATTCCTAGGTTGGCTTAAGTAAAAAGTTAAAATATAAGTAACGAAAGAAAGTAATTAATATTATTTAAAACTTTGGAAATAACAGTTAAATAGAAAGAAAAATAATTTAAAAATACAATAATTAAAGAAGAAAATTTATATTATATTTTTTGATCAAGAGAAGACGATTTGGAAAGTGCCGCGGCGTTGGTGGTTTTGAACTCTGCCCTCAACGCAGGAGCTTGTGGAGGAGAAGAAGATGCGCCAGAGAGAACTATAGAGAAGCCGTGAAGCAAAGGAGAAGAAGTCTTAGAGAGTTAAGAGAAAAGAGAAGATGCACGGCGAGAGAGTGAAGCGTGAATTGATATTCCATATCGAGTTCTAAGTAAAATAGATGTAAAAAAAGTTGAGAAAATAATAAATGTAATCGGTGTAGAATTTATTACGATTTTTCCACTGTATTATTTTTATACAATGTAATCGGTGTAAACAAAATTTCTTTATTTATCATCGTATCATTTTCTATACTTGATGAATTTAATTAGGTAGAAAAAGTAGTTATAAAAAGTCTATTTTTTACTTTAGTACTTGAATACAAATTGTTGTGTATTATAGTTGAGAAAGAATTGTTAATTTCCATTGAAGGATATAAAAGCAGACAAGTTATCAAGCATTTATTTATGACAAAAAATAAATTACTCCACAAGGTCATAATAAAATGAAGGTTTAATAATTTCGAATGTCCCTATTTGTGCAGAATCGTCTCAACTAGGTCCTCGTATTCTCTTTTATCTCACTTAGGTCCCTATTTATGTAAAATTGAATCAATTGGAACCTTGCCGTTAATTTTAATGAACGACGTTAAAATTGTAGTGAAATAGGATGCTGACTTTGCATGTGTGAGACAGGTGGCAGAGTTACGTGGAATTTAATTATTTTAAATTTTTAAAAACTATCCTCATCCTCTTATGAATGACTGAAACTTCTTCAATAGCTAGTATATGTATTCCTAAAAACCAGAAAAAACTAAATTAATTTCTGTAAGCACACGCATCTCCATTCAGTATAAGCGTAATCCAATAACGAAAAATGCTGCATAATGAATGCCATGTTCTGGATGGCAGCAAAAACCAAATTAATTTCTATTCCTAATTAATTTCTTCATCAGATTAAAATTGGATTTCTGATTCTAATTTTCCATAGAGAACTCAAATAAGGGTTCAGACTTTGTATTTTTAGAATCTGGAAAACCCAGCCTTGGCTAGCTTTAGAAACCTGTTTTTTTTTTCCAGTTTGTCCTCTTTTTCTTTTATGTGAGCCACTAGAAGCTTCAAGCTTCTTCTTCTCTCTAATCTCGCGGACCACCCAACCTTGGGAAAAACCATCCTTGGCTTGTGCTTAGGGGGTGATCTCGCGAAGACGCGGCGGAGGAGCGATGAAAAGGCATCGGAGGCGCGACGGAAAGGCGTCGGAGGCACGTTGGCAGTTGTTATTCTTCTTCCCTCCGTTCTGATTCACGGCAAGGAGGAAGCTTCCTTCTCCTCCTCTTCTTCTGTTTTTGATTGGGTTCCGTAGAGGTTTCTGTGTCGATACCTGATTTTTGCGAACTAAGATTAGGGTTTTCACTTCAAATCGATTTGGGAAATCCTAGGTTCCGTCTGTATTCGAAATTTGGTTGGGATTCTTCTTCCTTGTAGATCGGCGGTGAGGGCTTCTGCGTTTTGCAGCGAGGGTTTGGTTGGAGATTTTGAGGGTTTTGATTATTGCGGTTTTGGATGTTATTGAGATTTGGTTGTTCCATTGCAGGTTGATGATTGCAGTTTGATATTCGCCTCTCGAACTAAGGGTTTCTGGCTTGCTATCTGATTCTTAGTTCTTCTCATAAGAGGAAGAGGATAGTTTTTTAAAATTTAAAATAATTAAATTCCACGTAACTCTGCCACCTGTCTCACACATGCAAAGTCAGCATCCTATTTTACTACAATTTTAACGTCGTTCATTAAAATTAACAACAAGGTTCCAATTGATTCAATTTTACATAAATAGGGACCTAAGTGAGATCAAAAAAAACGGGGACCTAATTGAGACGATTCTGCACAAATAGGGACATTCAAAATGATTAAACCTAAAATGAACTCAATAGAAAAGTAAAGAAATTTTGGAGTATAAATAGAAAGAAGGTGGGAGACCCGACGACTCTGACAACGGCGCTGCTGATTAACGGCGTCGAAGACGACAAACCTCACCAGCAGGAGGCGAGCAACAGCGAGACCCAGGGCTGGTGTTGGTTGTCCACGTGAGAAAGGCTATATGGAGAAAGATTTTGTGACTTTTGAAGATAAAGGGAGATGAGGCTGACATGTTTTAGTTTAGGACAATGATACTTCAACAACAGAATTTGACAACATTTTGACACGGGACACGTGTCAAAATGTAAGTGGTGCACGTGGAATTCAATTTTTAAAAAGAATAATGATGTGGAAACAGATTTGGGAACAGAGTTTTAAATTTTGGGGGTTCATTTTCACAATTCAGATTTTGAATCTGAAGCTTGGTTAGAGAGAGAATCGAAACTTAGAGACAGAGAGAGAGCGTGAAACCTAGAGAGAGTCCTCTTTTCCCTCCA
The DNA here is from genome assembly GCF_029865625.1 of Vigna umbellata. NCBI lineage: Eukaryota > Viridiplantae > Streptophyta > Magnoliopsida > Fabales > Fabaceae > Vigna > Vigna umbellata. The sequence goes on from NC_142173.1 coordinate 9,904,533, forward strand.
CCCAACCACCCACTGTCGGAGGGTCGTCGTAGTGTCGCCGGAGTGTCGTCGTTCCTAGAGAGAGTGTCGCTTCCTCCCACCCAACCATTTTCGTTGTCCGCCGGAGTGCCGCCTGAGGAAGTATTGTTCGTTCTGGTGACCGGCGTTGTTCAAAGCTTTGATTGCAATGGCCACCGAAAAGGACGCGTTTTTGTCGTTCCGCAGTCGTATCAGCGTTTTTGTCGTTCCACAGTCGTATCAACGTTTGTGCGTCTTCTTCCCACCCAACCATTTTCGTGTCTCTTCCCAGAAGCGTCGCTTTCCGTTGTCAAAATTTGCAGTCCGCCGGAGTGTCGCTGGTAGTTTGTAGCGTCACTTTTGTGTGTCTCATTTCTTGTTGTCCATTTGGCTTTGTAGCTTTAGAGTTTATTATGTATTTTTACCCTCTAATCTCTTACTAAAGATTTTATTGTGCAGGCCGAGAGGAAAAAAGAGAGGTACAGGTACTAATTTGTTCTAAGAGCTTAGTAAGCGTTGAGCGTTTTTGGTGAAAATGTTTATGATAATAATTTGCATATTGCTATGAAGGCATCTTTTTTCTCTGTTGATACTCTATCTGGTATAATATGTTATTGGTAAATATTTCTACTAGATATTTTGCTTGAAAACATAGTTTTGACAGTATGATGCAGTATAATTGGTTATTTAAGTGGTTTAAGTCATGTAATATATTTCTCTGGGAGTTGATGGAGTAAGTTTATCCTGCTACAGTATTTATGTTTTTTTTTTTAGTTTATGAGTGGTTGTTTAATTGATAAATTTTTAGATATTTGCTTTGAGAGTAGACGTATATACAAAATTATGGTGTAGGGTTTTATGGACTGAGTTTAAGTCTATAATTGGTTGTTCCAGTTGTAAAAAAAATATAGTGGTAGTGGAGTAAATGATGATTTTTTTTAAAAAATTTTTGAAGTATGGTACAGATTGAAGAAATAGGAAATGTTTTTTTTATTTGGTTGGAGAGGTGTGTACATAACAAAATAGTACCATTAGGTTTTGGTTTCGTTTCTTTTATATAGCTTATATTATATAATATTCACATATTATACAGAGAGGTATTTTAAATATTAGATAAGTTATATCATGTAATATTAGTATAAAGTAATTGTGTTTTAAATATTATATAAGCTATATTATGTAATATTAGTATAAGGTAATTGTGTTTGTAAATTAAGGAAACAAAAGTGTGGGTTACGTATGATGTAGGACTTTTGGATGCATTGAACATCATATAAATTTCATTATCAGAGGATATTGAAATTTTGTTCAATTGTAAGGAAGAGAACATTGTTTTCAATTTTCTTCTAATATCTGCATATTATTTTGGTTTAATTGCTTCCTTTGTCCCCAGTTTGGTTGAATTGTGTCAAATTCATCCTCATTTTTAAAAAAGTTTCATTGTCGTCCTCACGTGGTATAAAAGTGTCAATTGAATCCAAACATAGAAAAAATTTGTATCAAAGTAGTCATTTTTCCTATATATCTGTCTTCCTTTCATATGTCACTTCTCTGGAGCTATGAAAAGCCTTAAATTGGATAAGGTAAAATGAATATCTGTACTTGATTGTATGAAAGGAAGACACAGAGATATAGGAAAAATGACTACTTTGACACAAATTTTTTCTATGTTTGGATTCAATTGACACTTTTACACCACGTGAGGACGACAATGAAACTTTTACACCACGTGAGGACGACAATGAAACTTTTTTAAAAATGAGGATGAATTTGACACAATTCAACCAAACTGGGGACAAAGGAAGCAATTAAACCTATTTTTTAATGCTGGTTCGTAAAAGACCAATGAATAAGAAAGAATTAGCAAAAACTGAGGAAGACATTATAGAAACATATTCCAATTCTATAACTGTGCACGAGACTAAACTAAAGGTGAGTAAAAATCAACATTGATCAATGGTTCCAATGTCCCATGCACTATCAAATGTTGCCAATGTCTTAATTATACTATAAAAAATTAAGTTTCTCTTGCTCATAAAGAGGCTTTCAAAACCAAAAATTCATTTGAAAACTGAAACAAACAGTTATGTGTGAATTTGGTTCCTATTTATGTGTAAATGCACTCTTATTAATAATTGTATTAATTAGGATCCATCATGTTTTCCTTGCAGGCTTCCACAATACAAGTAGTAGAAATGAAGTTTCTTGCTCAGCGAAGGGATCTTCAGGTTTAATTTTCCTATAAATCTAATAATATACACTACAAGAAAAAAGTGTATTATATACAGCAAAAATCCGTATATAAGACCCAAAATCCGTATATAATATGTGTTTATATACGGATTACATACGGACAAAAATCCGTATATAATACCGTCGTAGCTAGGTTTATATACGGATTTATCCGTATATAATTTATGTACGGAAATTATATAAGGATTTATCCGTATATAAATTATATACGGATTTATCCGTATATAATTTATATACGGATAAATCCGTATACAATTTATATACGGATAAATCCGTATACAATTTATATACGGATAAATCCGTATATAATTTATATACGGATAAATCCGTACATAATTTCTGTATATAAATTATATACGGATAAATCCGTATATAATTTCCGTATATAAATTATATACGGATAAATCCGTATATAATTTTCGTATATAAATTATATACGGATAAATCCGTATATAATGGTTTAAGAAGAGCTAAATAAATGTCCTGTATATAGCAGTTTCCCATGCACAATATACAAGCAGAATAAAAGTTCTTATTCTATTGACAAACCTTCTGGATTAGACCAATAAATATAAATATAAAAATTAATGTTAACCTATCTAAACCAATATTCACTATATATTCTAATTTCTCTGCATATGTTATTTTATATATATATATATAAATTATATAAAAAGAAATTGTGATGTTCACCATATGCTTAAAATTCCTCAAACTCATGATGGTATAACACTTTAATGGAGTGATGTCTAATATTTAGTTTAATGAAGCTCAACCTAATAAGAGTAATTTGCTGACTCTTAAGAAAGACCCAATATATTATCAAGTTCAGAGTTAAACAACTATTAATCAACAGTTCCAATAAAAATTAACAAGTAGCTCAGAACTCACTGTCTCTAAAATAGGTTTTTTAAATGTTAGATAATCGATAGGGACATACCACTAAACAGTTTAAAAGACGTGGGAAGGGTTCTTCGTTGAGTGGTCAATGCTAAATCAGATTTCTTTGATAAGTAAAGGGCTTGATTAATAATGATGGGCCTTGCTCTTTGATTCCTGCATAGAATAAGTAATATAAGTCAGGGGAGAAAAACATGCAGAATATAGTCTACAAAAAATTTTCAGATGCATAATAATCAAATTCACTTACAATTTCCAACCAGCAATGTGTGTATGCTCAATGAAATTTAGATTCCTTGACAGATTCGAGAAAACATAAAGCAAATCTGCAAAAGCAGAAAACAAATATCAAATGGGTTCAGGGAGTAAACTTTTTGCATGTTTGTCTTGATAAATGCTTAAACTAAAACTATAAACAGCATGGAATGATCTATACGAATCTGGATTTATGCCAAATGATACACTATCAAACAGAAAGAAGATGTTGAAACCAGAAGACTAAAATCATTGAGTACAAAATACCATGAAGCAAATTGTTACGCAGTTATGCAGGTACTATAAGCTTTCCTTCTTGGTAACAGAATCTATTTCAACAACTTAAAGAATAGAAGAAAAAAATCAAGCAACCTCAAAGAAAAGTGAGACAAATTATAGGATAATATATTCATATGTACAATAATCATATAAACTATATACCATGAAGCTGCAAATTCAAGTGCACAAGTCTCATTACTATAGTACATGTGCAAAATCTTAACTACACTGGCCAATTCTTAAGCAATCAACTTTGCAACAAAGGAGTTACAAGTTTTCAGAACAACAAAAAACATTAATTAGCAAATATAAGCTCAATCATTAAATAAGAGGATATCCTAGTACCATAAATGCAACCAAAAATGCACTGCAAGGTGGATGGGAAATTGTTTTCTGCTGCAATTGACCTGCAGAATATAAACATCAATCTTTTAACTGTTTACAACTATTGATAGTACATATAACTTCACAAAAATGCCAACTAATAAGAGTAAATTTCAATGTGCAGATTAGAAAAGCTACCCTTCAAAGTAGACTATAAGCTTAAGCGATTAAAGGAACTCGTGGTCAATAAATTTTTGTGAGTGGAAATTGACAAGCTATATAGACAGCACAACTTGCACAATCTAAAGTTAAATATCCACATGGTTAAGAGAGAGGAAAAAAAATAGCACATCTTGTTTCCTTACTAATTCACCACTCAGATTCATGTAAGTCTGAGGAGGCTTTGCAAGGAAGACAAGAACTTCACCAACAAAACCTGCAACAAACCAACTTGCGAAAAAAATTTATCAATACAATAAACATAGACAGAAAAACAGAAAATAGAAATATCTAAGCAAGGCAGCGGGCAAACCTTTTCCGAAAATGGCTTTGGAATAGGAAGTGTTCATAGGAATCCCCTAAGATTCAGCAAATGCATCAATCATCTCAAAGCCCACCTAGACAATCATCAAATCAAACTTGTATTTCAGATTTAGCCATTTGTTCAAGAGGATTTATTTTTTCCTATTTAGCTATTGATCTGATCTCTGTTCGTATTTACTTAGCAGTCTTTAGAAACTTATTTTTAAATGTTTTAATGGTTTAATAAAAGTTTAACCATTTTGACAGTTTTAAACAAAAAAAATGCCAAAAATAAAAGGTGACCAAAGATGAAAGGAAAACAGCTACATTAATAAATACATCACCATATGCTATAAGCTTGTGCAAAACAACCATTGATTAATCTTAAAGAAAAGTACAAACCAGTATATGGACAAAGCAATTGAACATCAAAACTCTGAAACTCAAGCAGAGCAATGTACTATATTTAAAGAAGCATGTAAGTGTATGTATGTTACATGAAAATTCAAAACCATCAATACCTGCCCCTATACTCATTGTATTCATCTTATTCAGAATCAAATCACGTTACTGGATAATTAAAACCAAAGGTTTCTGAAAATGTGAGTAATATTTTTGCAATTTTTTTATATTATCATATTATCGTTTCTGTGTATATTCTTTTCCCCGAATAATTTATCATCTAAAACTAAAACTTGTTTATTTTATTCCCATTTTAAAAATATTTTTATGAAATGAAATTGATAGTGTAAATGAGAATTCGTTATCACCAAAGATTATATAGCATGAGCTATAAGGATCTATTACAGTTAACAAGCAAGGAATAACTATACAAAACAAAAAAGAGAAGTTAATTCATGACATCAAATGATTAACATTTAAAATAAACACTACTAGTAAGGTAAGTTTTTTCTCTGCTATTTTTTATTCCAGTAAGCTTCAAAGAAATTGGTCAAAGTGGGAAGTAAGGCATGGTGCATGATGACACACGGCTGAAAACAATAAGTGGAGGACCCTTTGTGACATGGAAAGCACTATATTATTGGAGAAATGAGAGACTTGATACGTGAAAGAAGAAGGGGGCAGTGTGGAATTAATGGAAAGGAAATGACCTCTTTTCTTGGCTGAAACAAAGTACATGATGACAAGGAAGCCACCCACATATAGGACAGACCAAGGAAGAAAGTGGAGAGCACATAGTTAATCACAGTGAAAAACAAATAAGTAAAAGTAAATAATTAGCATGCATGGGTTTTACTGTTACAGAGTTAAGCATAAAAAAAAGATAGTTATGGGAACTGTCAACCTTCTTGGCCTTGTTGGTGGCTTCCTTGCTGATGCCAAACTTGGGAGATACCTCACTGTTGCCATATCTGCAACCATAGCTGCTGTGGTATGTTAAAAGATTTGCATATTTTGATACACTCAATAGTCACTTAACTCATTTCTCTGGCTTTTAACCACACTTAGGCAACCAATTTTCTCTCTTCCCTTAAGGGAAAGTGGTTTTCAAGTGCAAATTATACAATTAATTTTAAAAGAATGTTCACTATTTACTCTTAACATCTTTCTATCTATACTAGAAGTCAGTAATTAGTTTTCATGTCACTTGTCTTGGACCAGGGAGTGAGTTTGTTATAAAGAGACTGCATGTACCCAAAAAAGCTATATCTTGATCTTTTTTATACCTGACATAAGAAGATATGTATGTGAATTCATCTGATAATACTAGTTGATATTTTAAGTTTCTTCATATTTTAATCTAGTGAGAAATCAAACATTAAATAGAAAAAAAAACGAATTAAATATGAACCATACATAACTAAAATATAAAATGCTTTAAAGACCATACTTACAAGTCCAATATTGTAGGGATAAGCCTTGGTAGGGAAGTCTTTAACTGTACTCGTGTTATGAGACCTACCATCTGCCCCAGTGCTTCTACAGATGCGACACGAACCTAAAACGAAATAAGTTTAAATAAGACAAAGATAAAAAACAATCAAGTAAAAAAGTCATAAATTATACACTAAAATACTCATTTATGTTCATCAACCACACAAACAGAACATGTTCAGAAACTTAACTTTTATAGATGTATCAGCAAAAAAAGGATCCAAAAAATTATAAAGACTCCTATAAGGAGCAGAATGCAAGAACAAAAGTAAAGAAAAATAGTAGTGACCTTAAGGTCTCTTGAAGCTGCCCAAACTCTCAACAAAAGCTCAAAAGCTGAATTTAGAAATGACCTGCACTACATAGAGAATTAGAGATATTTCTCACCTACAGATAAGAAATAAAGGGAACAAGATGTGTTGAATCACAAAATAAACTAGAAGATTGTATATTGATCTCACATGACATCAGCATCTTGAGGAAAATGTGAAGGAAATTCTATACTATATTGCCAAGACGCTTGACACCAACACTTAAATGCTGAAAAAAATTATAAATTATGAGATAACTGGATCAGATTACCAGTAACAGTAACATCTTTGAGCAATGTTGGCCAAAAATCATCCTCCCCCGTTCGCCTACCATAAAAAAATGAAAGCTCAACACAAACGGATCATAAATTTTCAAAATTTATATTTTAAAACAACTTAAAAATATTTCAATGATGTATCAGCCATAATATAACACATTACCAACTAAACCTAGAGTGAACTTTAGAAAAACGTACAAAGAAAATAAAATCACCAAAATTGGCATGCTCCAAAACCAGGTAGCCAAGATTTTCACGCCCATGCTAATACAAATCTCCAATTTTAGCATCCATTCAAAATGTTAGCCTACTAATAACACCAATTTATCTTAAAATGTTTTTCTTTGGCCAATGTCTCTTTAAAATTCCAGAAACCAAAAGATGCACGTGTCCTTTAAAAATCAAATGGTCTAAAACTACAAAAATTTCAACAAACCTTGCCAAATTAATCAAAATCCACAACTCAAACCATCATACAACTTACAACTTCTCTTTAGCTCCTTCCTCGTTAACGTCTGAATTCTAGCAGTAATCATATGATTTCTCACATGACTCAAATAACAAGTTCGGACACCATAGGCCTAGCCATAAACATTTTCTTTGATAGAAATGTTTTTTAATACCCTCTGTACCAACCAACAATATAAGAATGATGTAAACATAGACAAAGAATAAATTAGCTCTCCTTATTCCTTAATTTTGTTAGTTCCAACTATATATGTAGTAACACTTTTGAAGTTCATAGTGATCATATTGACCAAACTCCAGCTTATGCACTGACTTACTTTAATCATGTGACCACAGCTGGCATCAGTGTGTCTAAAATCATCAACAGGTCCAGCATGTGATGCCTTTTTTTTCGAGTCCTCTAGTAAAGTGAATTTCAATTTTGACAACCTTCGTCCAAATCTTCTCTCCAGGCAAATTTGAAACCATTCAATTTCCAGCAAATTATTTGTCCATGTGGAAAATAAATTGGGGGAAGGACAACTTCATTTCAAACCTTGAATCACTTTTTGTTCAACCATCTATTAAATGAAGACTCAAGAATTATGCTTATCTCTCAAAAAAATTTATGTCAACAAGCTTAACATCCAATCCCCCAAAAATCAGACAAGCTATTTTTTTTAGGAAATCATCTTTCAAATTAAAATCAACATAGTCACGGTCACCTTAAGCTTCCTTATCATCTATTAAATCATCTAACAAAGTAAAATCACACAATAAAACAAATCCATCAAATGTGAACATAACACCAATTATCAACCCTTCTAATCCTCAACACTCTTGTCTGGATCTTAAACTGATCATGGCCAATGCAGCATCACAGATAATATCCATATTACGTGTCAGGCAGATAAATTAAAATCTAGCAACAGTATGCAGATATAGAATCTTTGCAATTGGGTAACATATGCCAGGATCAACCATAATTTCCAATATGCCAATATCTGATTTGCTTCCTATGCCTAAAGACCCTCATATAATGCCAACAAGTCTTAATGGTCAAACTGATTCATCAGAGCGCACACAATATAAGTCAATGGAAGATCTTGGGTCAAGACGTGGTACTAACACAATATAACAGAAAACCACATCATTTCCACTAACAATCGAGACACACAACAAACAATTGTACTAAAATAGACGGTCATCATGAGAAGACAATACCCATTTTCAATAATATCAATTAAACACAAACCCAAGTCTAATGAATTAATACCTGGAAGGTGCAGAAGGCAATTGGAGCTCCACCTTATCTCTTCCAACGGGAACAAACCAACCTAGGGTTTCAAAATTCGGGATTTCCAACCTCCAAAGAAACAAGAACAATAATCGGTCAATGTAACATTATAGATACTATGAAAATGAAGCAAATTTGGATTACTTACCAGATGAAGGTTTCAACTAACCACGGAGGTCGTCCTACAATGTTTGCTGAACGAGATTGTTTCGGCAGGCAACGACGCACAACCACATTTAGGGAAAATGCTTCCAAGCCCTTTAGTGTGTTCGATAGAAAAGCCTTTCACTGCGTTCGACATAGGAGACTTCAAGTTAGCCTTTGAGAGAGGTTCAACGAGGGAGAAGGTTGCAGTAGCATACAGAATAACGCTCCATGAGGGAGAATAAGCCTGAACGAGGGAGAAGGTTGCAGTGAGTGAGGAAGATTAATGACGAGAACGAGGCATAGGTACGAGTGGAGAAGGACGAATAGCTAGGGCTCGAGAAGGGGAGAAACTTGGCTCGAGGGAGGGAGGGAGAAAAGTGATACTTCTATATTATTTAGTTTTATTTTTTAATTATTAATTATCTCCATATCCGTATAAAAAATCAGCGGGTAAATATTTTGTCAACTTACATACGGTCTTACATACGGATCTATCCCTGGAAAAGGTCCCGCTTACACGCGCCAATTTTACCCACCGATATTATATACGGATAATCCGTATATAACATTTTACCTCATTATATACGGATTTTTCCGTATGTAAGGCTATTCCATAGATCCGTATATAAAATCCGTATATAACATCCCTATTATATACGGATAAAAATCCGTATATAATAATCTGTATATAATTGCCATTTTTCTTGTAGTGATATAATACTTTATATTTCTAGATAAGCCACACATACTTATAATTTAATGTTATTATTCTTTTGTTGGTGTTTTGTTTAAGGGCTAGAAATATGAAATGAAGAAACGCTTATTGTATTTTAAGTTAGAATTAGCGCCATCAATTAAAACTTTAACTTGTCAAAGATCAGGTGTGAATTTGACATCGTTATGCATGTTTAGGTGTTTGCAGGATGGGATCAAAAAAGCTCTTTTCTCTATAACACATGATTATAATATTACTCATTGATGAGTCGTTATTTCTTGAATTATATTTAGTTTATTGCACTTAAGTAAACCAGGGAATTGTGTTTAATTGTCTGTCATTTCCCCGTTTTCCGAATTCTGCTTAATTTGGTCAGAAATTCGTAATTGTGCTAATTTGGGTTTTCTGAGCTGATTAAGTGCATTTCTGGTTGCAGGGAAGTTGTTGAAACATCATCTGGAGCATTGGGATATTGAGTGACACACTCAAAGGCTCAACATTTAGTCATTTAGATTCTAATTAAAGTTGTAATTTCGTTTTCTAGAAGCCCTTAATTAGAATTAGGTGTTTTGGACCCTTTTAGGGGCAATTTTGTAAAAAAATATTTTTTGTAGGACATATGCCTTTTAGGTTAGGGTTTTATTGTGTGGACCCTACCCTAAAAAAAAGAGAACTTACGGCCTTAGAAGAAGAGCCAGCCGCCACTTGATTGGGCACTTTTACTCTCTCGGTTTTTTTTGGTTTTAGCTTTTTTTCGGCTTTGATTTCTGGAACGTTGTTTTTGGAATGGGAGGAATGGAATGAATTTTTATCATTTTTGTTGAATTCTCATTGCCGCTTCCATTTTAGTTACAACACTTTGATTGAATGTTCTTTTTGTCTTTTAAATTCCAATATGCTGACGGGTTGGTGATGAGGGGATGAAAGGCCTGCTTTCACACGGAGATTGGTTTGGTTTTGGGAGAGACACGCTCAGCTTGCTGCACCCAGTTGGAGCTGCCACGTCCCACAAAGAGGGGATTCCATTTTGGTTTTGATTTGGCTACTGTTATGTCCAGCATGAGGGAACTCTTTTGGAGGCTTACGTCCAGTAGGGTGGTGTCACGGAAGGGGCAGCAACACGTTTAGCTTTAGGGAGCACAATGCTAATTCCTTTTTAAAAAGAAGTGCACACTCGGTGATGAAATTCTTGGAGCATCCACATCACGGCTGCTGGAAGAAAAGAGAACTGTCTTTTTCCAGAGAATGAAGAAGTGATTAGAGGGGGTAGGTATACGGTGAATGAAAGGAACTTTCATTTTGTTTTTTTTTTTAAGAGAATGAATGGGTAATGCGTTGGAGAAGCCACCGAAAAGAGAAGATAAATTTATCCTTAGATAGAAGACTGGAAGCACGGTAATTTAAATTGAAGTGTGTGCACATGAAAAATGAGTGGTGAGCATTGCTGCAGCTTGAGAATGAAAATGTTGATTTGATGGGAGTAGGTAGTGTGCACGGGGAGGTGGATAAAGGCAAGGAAGTAAATGATTTTGGGAAGAGGAGAAAGTTGATTTGAAGGTGCCGCTGGATGAGAAAGCACGTGCTGCCACGGCTGGAAGCAAAGAGGAGAAGATAGTTTTGGTGAGAATAGAGTGGTGATTAAGTGGAGAAAGCAGCACGTTGTTAAGCTGGAATGAAGAAGTGATTAGGTGAAAGGTAGGTGGGATTACGGCTTGGTGCAGCTGCCATGTGGAGAAGAAGTCATCCACTTTAGAAAGCAAAAAGTGGCAGCGGCTGGTGAATTACGTGAAGAAAGAAGAAGCGCCCACGTGATGCATTTCTTTTATTTCTCAAAGAATTTTTCATTAGATGGGAACGGTGGTAATTTGAGAGAAGATGTTGGAAGGGCACCATGCTGGAAGGAAGAAGCATTCCAATGATTTTAATTTTCTTTAAAGAGAACACATGGAAGTGTCACGGCCAAGGAGTATGTTTTAGAAGCATTTGCCAATTTCAATTTCTTTTGATAGATGAATGAGTGGTTAATGGTAGAGAAGTTTATTTTCTTTTATTTCTTTTGCCTTAAAATATTTTATATTATATGTTGAAATGATTTTTTTTTTGGTGGTGAATGTGTAGGATAGCTTACAACATTATGCATTTAATGTTCTAGTTTAGGTGATGCAATTGAATATCTTTAATTGTATTCAGTTGTGTTTAATTTTAAGTTTTAATTTAGTTCGTTTTAAATCACAAAAACATTTTCAAAACCCCCCCCACTACGTGTTGATCTGAGACTGAACCCAATTTGGTCCTTGAGAGACGACCTAGGAGTCACTTCCTAGTACTATACTGCATTCTTTTATGCACAACTTTTGTGGGAGGTGCGACCCTCTCATCACTCATCCTGGGACTTGTGTCATGATTCTAATTCTATAGTTTTTTAAACATATATGGGATTTGACCAGAACAAACAGTTGGGTTCACACCTCGTGGCTTAGTTGAGTTGTATTGACACCATGTAGGTTGCTAGGTTTAAACTCCAAACTAAGTTGTCAAATATTTTTAATTTTGGCGATACCTAACAGTCTAGGCTTCATATTTGAAGTGGAATGCGGTATAGGATGGACTTAAAAGAATCTTATTGATTAATTACCAATTGCTAGTTTTAAAATTTCAACTATAAAACAAGAAAATGTTCCCTTTTTATTCTATTTTGGAAAAAATATGTAAACCTAAAATGATTCATCTAAAGTTACTCTAACGTGAGTATATCGAATCTTTTTTTTCTTTAGTGATCTAACCTGTCTATTGCAATGACACTTTTTTTCTGTGGTTGTTATGAGGAAAAGATACCGGATATTGAAAAGTGCTTAGATGTTGGGAGAAAGCCTAAAATTAAGATAACGTCAAGAGTTTGGGGATAAAGTGTTTTGTGGAGGTGAAGATCCTTGTTAAATTACGCCGGTTCAACATTATCACCAAACCCCGAGGTTTAAACGTTAGGATGAAATGAAGCAAAACACAATGTATGATCGAATGAAGGTTGTACCTCGAAGATGGTTCAAGATCAAGAGTCGAGCGAATAGAACTTCATTTACTGTAGATGATAGAAGAAAAGAATGAATAGTTGAATAATTTGTAGTGATTTTAAATGTTAAGAACTTTAGTTGACGATGTTCAAGTAGAATAGGAAATGTAAATGTTTGTTAATATGTTCATGTACAAAGAATTGTTCTTTCCATTAATTTGAATTGAATTTCATTTTATATTTGTTGTTTTTGAAGATCATTTTGTGACTTATGGTGTATGTTTTGTTCATGATAGAGCATCTTTGTTGAAATCAAAGGTGTTTGGACATCATAGTCAATTTTTTAAGTTGAAAAACTTTATGTAGAAGTTAATCTACCATAGAGTGCATAACTCATAACGTAAGTCCCACTTATTTGAACTATGGTCCCACAGGGATATTGAAAGTATATTTCTTGTTTTGAAGATCATTTTGTGACTTAGGCTGTATGTTTTGATCATGATAGAGCGTCCTGGTTGAAATTAAAGGTGTTTGGACATGATAGTCAATTTTTTTAAGTTGCAAAACTTTATGTACAAGTCAGTCTACCCTGGTGTGCATAACTCATAACGTAAGTCCCCACTTATTTCAACTATGGTCCCATAGGTGTTTTGAAGGTATATTTCTTGTTTTTTAATATCGTTTGAACTATGATTATGACATTTATATCGAACTTCATCCCCAATGAGCCATTTTTTGTAGAATTCTTGGTGCAAAAACTGCATTGGTACCAAATGCTAAATAAGTGGAGACTTTAGGCAAAGGTTTTGCATAAACAATCCAACTTTGAAATGACATTGATTTTGAAGTGCAAAATTTTTTTAACACTTATTTGACATACCAGTGATGTTCAGACAATGATTATGAAATTTATATCGAACTTCATCCCCAAGGAACCATTTTTTTGTAGAACTTTTGGTGAAAAAACTGCATTGGTACCAAAGGGTAAATAAGTGGGGACTTTGGGCAAAGGTTTTGCACAAACAGGTCAACTTTGAAAACGACATTCATTTTGAAGTGCAAATTTTTTTTAACAGTTATTTGAAATACAAGTGATGTTCAAACAATGATTATGTCATTTATATCGAACTTTATCCCAATGAGTCATTTTTTGTAAAACTCTTGGTGCAAAAACAACATTGGAACCAAAGGCTAAATAACTGGAGACATTAGACAAAGGTTTTGCACAGACAGGTCAACTTTGAAAATGACATTTATTTTGAAGTGTATAAATTTTTTTAACACTTATTTGACATACCAATGATGTTCAGATAGTGATTATGAAATTTATATCGAACTTCATTGCCAAGGAACCATTTTTTATAGAACTCTTGGTGAAAAAACAACATTGGTACCAAAGGGTAAATAAATGGGGACTTTAGGCAAAAGTTTTGCACAGACAGGTCAACTTTGAAAATGACATTCATTTTTAAGTACAAACTTTTTTTAACACTTATTTGACATACAAGTGATGTTCGGACAATGATTATGAAATTTATATCGAACTTCATTACCAAGGAACCATTTTTTGTAGAACTCTTGGTGAAAAAACTGCATTGGTAACAAAGGGTAAATAAGTGGGGACGTTGACATTCATTTTGAAGTGCAAAATTTTTTTTAACACTTATTTGACATATAGGTGATGTTCAGACAATGATTATGTCATTTATAAGGTTTGTAAAACTCTTGGTGGAAAAACTACATTGGTATCAAAGGGTAAATAAGTGGAGACTTTAGGCAAATGTTTTGCACAGATAGGTTAATTTTGAAAATTGCATTCATTTTGAAGTGTAGAATTTTTTTTCATGGAGGTTTTTAATTTTATTTATATAATCATCAAACCAAAACTTGAAATACAACAAATTTATTTAAACTTTATTTGTTGACCATAACAAACTTATTCAAGTTTTTTTAGGTTTGAAACCTCTTTTATTTATAATTATCCACCTACATTCATAATTTCTTTATTTAATGAAATATGTTTTTCATAGTAAAACATAAATAAAATAAACAAAATTATAAAGTACACAAAAATTAATCAAAATTAATTTTATTGATGATTTAAAATAAATTACATTCATTGACCATTACAATGTAAATATAAAAATATATTCATTGACAATTTAAAATATAATTTGATTCCAAGAGTATGCCCAACAAGTCATTGTTAGTAGACTTCTGTGCTTCCATTGCTTTCAACCTTTAGTTGATGCTTACGGTGATGAAGACAAACTTCTGTAAGGATCATATTTGGAATGAACACAAGCTTTTGCAAGACTACGATGACAAAATTCATGCACAATGTTTTTTTTAAGGAAGACACCTTTTTGTCGAGACTAATTACCTTGGTACAATCGGCCTCAGCTTGAAGATAACTGGATAAACAGAGGAAACAAATCAATATTTTGCCTGACACTTTCAAAAAATGGCCAGAAGAAAACACTACCTTCCATGTTCTAGATACGCTTGAGCCTTGTTACTATAGTACGTTGCATTATCACTACAGAGTTTGATAGCTTCTGTGTAAAATCCAATGGCTTTCTGCCACTGCCTATCTTTATATGCTTGATTTCCCTGACATTAGTAGCAAAACAATATAGAATAGAGGGTTTAGCTGAAAATATATTCAATACTCAGAATTAAACAGCACAAATTACCATATTTGATTTAACAAAGAATAAAAAAAAATTCTCCTAAATGGACTAAAGTTTAAATTATATAAGTCCACCTCCATTATTAGAATAGATAGTTAAACCTAAAACAAAGGATAATATATGGGACTGCAAAGGTAGAATTATAGCATCCCAAAGCAAAGTTTAAATCTACGTTTGACATTAATGAACTAATGAAAGTCATCATTTAGTTTACATAGTCTTGCAAAAGCTTGTCTTCATTCCTAAAGCTTGTCTCCAACCAAATAAAAAAACATTTCCTATTTCTTCAATATGTACCATACTTCAAAAATTTTAAAAAAAGTCATCATTTACTCCACTACCACTACATTTTTTTTACTAGTGGAACAACAAATTATAGACTTAAACTCAGTCCATAAAACCCTACACCATAATTTTCTATATACGTCTACTTTCAAAGCAAATATCTAAAAATTTATCAATTAAACAACCACTCATAAACTAAAAAAAACCATAAATACTGCAGCAGGATAAACCAATTAAATAACCAATTATACTGCATCATACTGTCAAAACTATGTTTTCAAGCAAAATATATCTAGAAGAAATATTTACCAATATCATATTATACCTGTAACCTTCATATAGAGTATCAATAGAGAAAAAAGATGCCTTCACAGCAATATGCAAATTATTATCATAAACATTTTCACCAAAAACGTTCAACGCTTACTATGTTCTTAGAACAAATTAGTACTTGCTTGTACCTCTCTTTTTTCCTCTCGGCCTACACAATAAAATCTTTAGTAAGAGATTAGAGGGTAAAAATCATAATAAACTCTAAAGCTACAAAGCCAAATGGACAACAAGAAATGAGACACACAAAAGTAACGCTACAAACTACCGACGACACTCCGGCGGACTGCAAATTTTGACAACGGAAAGCGACGCTTCTGGAAAGAGACATGAAAATGGTTGGGTGGGAGGAAGACGCACAAATGCTGATACGATTACGGAATGGCGAAAACGCGTCCTTTTCGGTGGCCGTTGCAATCAAAGATTTGAACGACGCCGGTCACCAGAACGGACAATACTTCCTCAGGCAGCACTCCGGCGGACAACGAAAATGGGTGGGTGGGAGGAAGCGACACTCTCTCTAGGAACGTTGGCACTTTGACGGCATTCCGGCGGCACTACGACGACCCTCCGACAGTGGGTGGTTGGGTGGAGTGAAAAGGGGTCTCTCTCTAGGTCTCTCTCTAAGCTTCGATTCTCTCTCTAACTAAGCCTTAGATTCAAAATCTGAATTGTGAAAATGAACCCCCAAAATTTAAAACCCTGTTCCCAAATCTGTTTCCACATCATTATTCTTTTTAAAAATTGATTTCCACGTGCACCACTTACATTTTGACACGTGTCCCGTGTCAAAATGTTGTCAAATTCTGTTGTTGAAGTATCATTGTCCTTTAGTTTAGAAATCAAAACTGAATTGAATAAAATAAAGAATTAGAAGACTAAAAAAGTATTTTAACCCACGTAAAAACAAAGACTAATAGTCGAACAATTTATTAAACATTAGAAATTACATATAACATGTAAAGCTTGCATTCAACCAGTTCAATATGAATAATACACAGTTTATATTTCTTCATAGAAGTAGTTCTTGAAAAGCTGCATATGTTCCACTTGAAAGTGTAAAAACAGAATAACTGAGCCATCACCATCTGGACTTTGGGTAATCACTGCCCTCTCTTGTGTAGCCACATCTGCTAAACCTACATACACAGGCTTTCCCCAACCAAAATCTGCTTCTTGAATTGGCATACTCAGCCAACTTGCAATAATAAGGTTAGGGTTCCCAAAAAACAATGCATCCTTACCTTCATTTGCTCCAAAATACAAAGCCCTTGCTTTATCCGTATGGTCCTGACCTCTAATTATATCAATCTGAAAAAAACAAAGATTTTTTTTCTTTTTGTAAAAGTCAAATATGAAATTATTATACTTTCATTTTAGGATTTTGAGAGCAGTAGAAAAACATAATAGTATGTGCTTGAGTACTATGAACATAACAAGAAAAATGGTTGTTAAACAGGAACAAGAGTGGTCAACGTGTTAAACAGGAACAAGAGGCATTAACGCATTTATGCAAAAATGAATTTTCTTCAGGATTTTGAGAGCGGTAGAAAAACAGAACAGAAAACTAAAAGAAGGTTCATCAGAGTGTTGGAGAGATTCCTGGAGCATCGTTCCAAGAGCCTACTTTATTCATTTATTTTGTTCGTGCTACTTCATTTTATACTTTTTTTATTTTTTCACGTCAAAATAAGAAGAAAATACTGTCAAACTATAAATGAAATGTGAAAAAAAATAGATATAAGATTGAAAGGGTATAAAAAATAGTGGTTCCATATACCTGTGATCTTATATAATCATATGTAATCGCTTCAACTGATTCCCTTAATTTCTGAGCAGCATGAGCCAAAGAATTTGATAAGATTTCTCCAACATGTGATGATGCAGTTGTTAAGGACAAAGCATTCCCAAAGTAATTCCTAGGGAGAGGTGGAATTAGTCTATTGCGAATATCACCACTGAACCGAAGCAGAGTTGGTTGATTCTCATCTAACCCACGAGCCTTAGATGCACATTTCCATACATGTGCAGCAATAGCCTCAAATCTGGTATAAGGTCTAGACCCTTTTGTTGATTTATCAGCATTGGCCTTGTTCTTCAACTTCCCCACTTGTTCTGCTGTCAGCTTCAACGAAATGGCATTTAGCTTCTTGTTTTTCTCAACAGTGCTGTCAGTTCTTCCTAATATGAGAGGCATAGGCTTCAACTCTTGGTGATGAAAGCGGGGGGTTGATGGAGGAGCTGTGAATTTTAGCACAGTTCGATCCAGAAAGGGCATTTCATGAGACTCTAATGAGTCTCCACGAGTCAACTTTGCCCATGAGTTGACGAACTGAATGGAAGCAACACCATCGGATAAAATATGAGATAGAGCAACTCCCATGGAAAACGCTTCATCGCCATGGAAAACCCAGATGAAAAACAAAGTAAATGAGTACGAAATCATATTAGAAAGACATAAATTACTTAAAAATAGCCTTCTTTCTTTATCGCACTCATCCTCGAAGAAAGTTCAAGCACAAATGGAAACGCGAAGAAACAGTGATTGTGTGATGTTTTTACATTCAATAAAAAAGATTCCACGTCGAATACATTTTAAATTGGACGTTATATTTAAATAAAATGTCGAGCCGCAAACCATTTGACGTTTTATGGCACGCCTTTCTTTTATTCTTATTCTTTTAAATTGCAATGTTTACGTCGAATTTGAAGGGAAATGGACGTACTATTGGAAGTCAAAAGTTTTTTCTTCTGACAGTATCAAAAAGTATTGTACTTTTGGATCTTTTTTTCTTTTTCCCCTCCCATAGAACGTCGAAGGCTGTGGGGCTGGGACGTTAAGGGAAATGAAGTAGTTGGGAGCATTAATGGTGTGCTCATACCGGAGCGTTATTAGAACGTCAAATTCGATAGGGCTTGGATGTTTTTTTCTTCCGCCAATACCAAAAGGCGATGCTCTTATGATTCTTTATTCTTTAAAATCAGACATGAAAATTTTTCTTTTTACTTCTTCCTTAATCTATTCAACTTAGCAGTGTACTAAAATAAATCTTCATTTCATTTCAAAATAAAACCAAAAGCAGCAGATAAAATTCGAGGTGGCTTAATAGCCATCATTAAAAAAAGAAAAAAAAAACACTTAGAAAATAGTCCCTATTATTATCAAGAAGATTCCATTGAATCTTCATCATCAAAATCTTCAGTTTCAGAGCCAATGCCATTCTTGTTTACCACATCTTCCTTCATCTCCAATCTGAGAAGAGCCTTTTCAACTAACTCATCCCTTTCAGACGTCTTCCTAAATTGATCAACAACATATTTTTCAAAATCAGTTTGTGGAATGAAGGCAGTATGATCTTCATCTCCTCTATCTCGACTTCCAACAGTTTGTTCATCAGTGAAGAACCATCCATTCACAGTCCTTTCCAGCCTAATAGAAAACAGACTTGGTATACCAATTTCTTGTGACTTGTTGAACATAAGTATGTCTTCTTCAGATACATCTACTCCTTGGAGTACCAGAACCTTGCTGATAAATACTCCATATGGAAATTTGTGTGCATAATTATCTCCTGCATCGATCATGTGGTCTTTTCGTACCGCAACCAAGTTGGTTAGGATTCTAGTCTTGATAGCATTTAACAAAAATACATCTTCTGTTGACATTTTGTCCTCGACAAATCTTCCAAGCAGCAGTAGCCAAGTCAGGACATAAGCAATAACTTTCTCCTCCTTGTTATGTAGGTACTGCTTATCGACCTTGTACCTTCCTGGATATCTTAAGTAGTTTATATATATATATATATATATATATATATTTGTCTTTGTTAGCCATTTGTTTGACTCAGAATCATGGATATGAGAATCCAAACCTTCAGCTTTCAGTTCAGCAATATCTGACTAAACATTATCGTCAATAGTAATGTTAACACCTTTTACCCTTGAGTGAATGACCCCATTTAGAACCCTCAGGTTTGTGTAAAAAACCTCAACCAAATTTGGATAGCAATCTCCTTTCATATGGACAAAATTAGTAAGTCCTTCATATGCAATCCATTCTTGAAAAAGGAACCTTTCTTTCTTGAAGAATTGCAGGTCCAGATACTTGTGAGGAACTACAACTTTAAGTTATCTTACTGAAAGGGAAGTGCTTAGGAAAAAGAAATATGGTTCACAATATGTTTAATGCTGATACAATTTTAAGATCTAAAATAATTATATAAAAATGTTGTTCAACTTCATCATTTGACTATGTATGAATCGTTTTTTATATTATCTTGGAGTTGTCTTCTACCATTAGATTTCAGAGCTATGGTAGAAACAACTTCAATACAAATTAAATTTATACAGTTGACGTCGAATTTTGAGTGCATTCGATGCAACGAACTAGAGATTGATGTCAAATATTTGTCATCAATGACGTCCTATATCATAGAAATGTCTTTATTTAGTTAGCAAGGAGTTCATATCAGAATCCAAAGAGATTTTTTACTTTTCCAGTGGATGATGTTTGAACGTCGAATTCGGCCAGGCTTCGACGTTTATACAATGTGGCAGTTACTAGGCATAATTACACGATGTACTGCCTTTTATCATAATCTAATTTTCGTCAGTGGTTCATCTAATTTTTATTCATTCATCATGCTCATCATAGCAACATCCATCAGTAGATGTTGTAGAAGCATCCATCAGTAGATGTTATCTAGCATCCATCAGTAGTGTTATCCTTTATTGCAAAACAAACTCAAATCCAAATCATACAAATAATAAATTTAAAAAAATAAAAAAATAAAAAATAAAATAAAGCAAAATAAAAGATAAAAAATTCAGACATTGGGTTGCCTCCCAGCAAGCACTTCTTTAACGTCACTAGCTTGACCCACTGCAATTGCCTTGTGCCTCAATTGTTCCCTTTTCTAGATATTTTTTTTTTCTTTTTTTTGATTTTTTTAGGAATTTAATATAACCAGAAACCTGTTGCAGTGTCCCAATCATAGGAATTTTAACCTCCAATTTCTTGAAGATTTCTATGAAAAGCTCAAACTATTTTTCCTTTTCCTTCCCATGATACTTTTTTGGGTGAGGAAGGGGTTTTTCATATGATTCTTTCTTTTTTCTCTCATCCTCCTTCTCTCCCTTTTTCTTTTCTTCCTTCTCTTCTTCCTTTTTGGAACACTCCTTAGGGTACAAAAGATTTTTCTCAATTTTTTTCTTTTCTCTCTTCATCTTTCCCTTTTTCACTCAGACTTTCTTTTTCTTTTCTTTCTATTTTTCTCTCATTTCTTTCTTTTCTTCCCTCTCCTTTTCTTTTCTCTCACCCTCTTCTTTTTCTTTCTTTTCCTCTACATCTATCTCTTTTTCATTCAAACTTTCTTATTTTTTTCTCTCTATTTTTCTCTCATCTAAAACCTTGCCACTTTCAGTAACAACAACTGTGCACTCCTCTCTAGGGTTCATGTTGTCTTTAAGATAATACAGCTTCTGAATTATGAACCTACACTGCACCTCCATCCTTCTGCATGCTGCTTGAGTGTCATTATGATGAGACTCAAACATCTGCATGAACTGTTGAAGTGTGTCATCCATCTTAGCCCATCTTTCTGAGAGAGAGGGTTGCTACTGCCATTGTTGTTGTGGTTCTCTATAAAATTGTCCGGCAGCATGCCCAAATTGACTTTGATCCATGTTTGATGAGTGAGGTTCCCACCAGTGGCTGAAATTGCCTTGGTGGAATTGAGTGCCCATATAATTGGCTGAATTGCATCCTGCAAGCACTAGACACAAAACCCTAGAAATTATTGTTAGCACAAAAACAAAAATTAAAAATTAAATGACACAAAACAAAAAATTAAAAATAAAAATCAAAATAAGTGTACCAAATCGCACAAATAGAATAGTTTAAACCGTGAGTCTCCGGCAACGGCGCCAAAAACTTGTTGATGGATTGGTAAGTGTACCAAATCGCACAAGTAATATAAAATGGTAAGACCAAGTATTGTATCCCTGAAGACTCTCGGCACTAGACAGTTGTGTGATAACTCAATTAATTAAGACTTAAATAAAACGAGATTGTTGGTTTCAAATGCAAAGACATAAAATTAAATATGAATGAAAATTGATCAATAGTAGAGTAACACAAAGATGAACGAATGTTGTTTAATATGAGATGAATATGTTGTTAGGGTTTGATTTGACCAAGTTTACTCTCATGTATATAAGAATTCTTCTTTTTACATTAATGTTAACGTCACTCACGAAATTACTTAGAACCCGATCCTTCGGCGCAATAAGCCTGCCTTAATTCCTAGTTCATGCAATTCCTAGCGTTCCTAGAAAATTAAGTCTGAAGATCAAGAGCTTAAGACGACCAAGTACACATACCTTCATCCCTGAGAAATATTACCGTTGGGAGAATTCAACAAGAACCTGAATTGTAAGGAACCTCCCGACACTCATGCAATTCATAAATCATGCTACTAAATGAGTTAAATAGAGCAAGCATTAAAGCAGATGAATTCTTATCAATTAATGAAAGAGCATATATGATTAAGAATCAATTCAAATACATGAGAGTTCACAAGGTTACATCATCCTCCAACAACAAATAGAGTTTAGTTCCCATAGACATGAAGAAACTAGATGAATAATGGAAAAGCATGAGATAGTGAAACCTTAAAAGTAGAACAGGAAGTTCCTGCCTCCAGATCCACCTTTAGAGAGTAGAAGAGTGTGTTGTTGTGGTGCTCCAGCCAGAGATACAAAACCTAGAGCGTCTGGATCCTTTAAATAGAGTCAGAAAAGAGTAGAAACAGGGCTCGGTCCAAAAGAGTCGAAATAGAGCAAAAATTGGGCCGAATCTGCGACGCACGATGCTCGGTCGCCCCATTTAGGGCGCCCGGGCGATGGACGTCGTTTTTCCGAGGCTCAAGCCTCTAGATAGGGTGCCCAAGCATCGTGCGGTTCCTCTTTTTGGTGCTTTTCCAGGCCTTTCTGAGCTCTAACTCCTTAGCACTTCATATCTGCTTTCCGCATTCTCTCATTACTTATCAAAACAAGGGAAATTAGTCATAAAATCATCAAATTCAACCGCAACTCTCTTATTCACACAACTTAATGAAAAAGCATGAGTCCAAGCAAGTTTCTAAGTGAAAAATGGTGTATTTAGTATCAAAATTACATCACAAATAACGGTATTTTCAACCGTTAACAGTCAACATCCTTGAACACCCAACCATCTTTTGTTTTCTTTAGACCATTAATGGTCAATGTTGCTTTTCCTATTTCATTTGATTCGGTGCACCAAATAATTTTTTCACCAGTAAGATCAACTTGATGATGCTTCAATACACTGCTGATAAAATAACCATATGGTAGAATATGTCCATGACTACTTGCAATTTCAATCATGTGCTCACTCATAACAGCAACCCAGTTGGTTGGTATCCGGGTTTTTTGGCATGAACCAAAAATAAATCTTCAGTAGTTAGACGATCACGTAAACATCTTTCAAGTAGTATTACTCAAGTAAGTACAAAAGCACACATTTTTTCTTCCATTTTGAAACCATCAAGTAGATACGGCTTGTATACCTTTAGCCTTTTTGGACTTCTCAAATATTCCTTATAAATTTTCTTCTTGTTGGTCCATTGGTTGAATTCATAATTTATTTCATGAGACATGAAGCCTTCTACTTTGAGACCAGTAAAAGATAGCCATATTTCATCATCAATTTTAATATCGACACCTTTCACCCGAGAGCATATAACACCATCAACAACCTTCAAATTGTGGTAGAAGACTTTTACCAGGTCAGGATAGCAATCACCAGTCATTTCTACAAATTTTGCAAGACCAACATCTACAAGCCATTCTTGAAAGAGAAACCCCTCCCTTCTGAATAATTCCAGATCCAAGAACTTGTGAGGGACCACCTTGAAGAGTTTTCTATAACATCCAAATTTGTATCATTCTACGTCATCACTGATCCACCCATTTGGACTAGCTTTTCTTACAAATTGTGCAACCTTCTTTCCACGTCGTGAAGATGAAGAAGCCATTTGAGTACAGGATTTAGAGATTTATAGGAAGGGTTTAAGAATCTAGTTTCTGACAATGATACATGTGATAACGGTTGAAAATACCGTTATCTGTGATATAATTTTGATACTAAATGCACCCTTTTTGGCTTAGAAACTTGCTTGAACTCATGTTTTGGTTTTAGTTTTGCAAATAAGTGAGTAGAGGTTATACTTTATAATTTTATCACTAAATTCCCTTTATTTTATAGTTACTAATATGCCTTGAAGAATCTCCAACAATATAGAGCTGTATGGAGCTGAATCAGCCATAAAAGTAAGCAAAACAACAAAAAAAGTAAGTTTTGGAATGCTACCGCCAGGGCTGAATTAGAACATCGAGTTTTAAGTAATTTAGAAAGTGATATGAACATTAATGAAGAAGATGAATTCATATATGCATGAGAGTAAACTAGGTGAAATCTAAACCCCAACAACATATTCATCTCATATTTTCAATATCATCCATTCATCTTTGTGTTTTTCTTCAATTGATCAAAAGTGCATTCATATTTACTTTCTTGTTTTTGCATTCAAAACCCTAAATTGTTCTTCAAAGTCTTAATTAGTTAAGTAATTACATGACTTTTTGGTGTCGTTAGTCTCTTGGAAAACGATACTTGGTCTTACCAATTATTATTACTTGATATGATTCGGTACACTTGTCGAGGTCTTAACAACCATACATGCGATAGAGAAAACCCCCACATGCATTGAAGAACATGAAACTAGAGAAAATAGCAGAAAATTAACTTATTCATGAGAAAATTATTCTTCATTCCTCATGATTAGTGTTAGACACCATTAGATACCTTTAGGTTTACCTACACCTTTTAATTATTTAGTTTTGAAAATTGCAGCAATATGCAAATAAACTATTATAGGAATGTCATAAATGTTAATGTTCTATTATGCTGAGTGATTTGTTTACATTGACTATATAATTCATAAATATTAGTAGGGTGTATATATTTTCAACTTAGTTAAACATTAAATATACTTTAATACATTAAATTGTTATGCTTATAAGTTAATGAGTTGAATATCCTCAAGGTGAAGTTGAACTTCTTTAACTTTCTTTAACTTAATCAAGAAAGTAGATAAA
Organism: Vigna umbellata; assembly: GCF_029865625.1. Classification (NCBI taxonomy): domain Eukaryota; kingdom Viridiplantae; phylum Streptophyta; class Magnoliopsida; order Fabales; family Fabaceae; genus Vigna; species Vigna umbellata. The sequence continues at coordinate 9,929,652 of NC_142173.1, forward strand.
GTAACCTTGAGTCATCTCCCCAACGAATACGGAATTACTTTTCAATATTTGAATCTTATGAATGTTATGCAATGCTCAAGAATGAAAGTGAGAAACTATGCTAATGGAATTAATGTTTGAAGAACAAAGAGGAAACTTAGAAACAAGTAGGATGAAATAGGCTAATTCCATTAATTTTCCAAGATAGATTCATCATCGGTTATCCACAGATAATTGTTCAATTGATTATTGTTCAAGTGTCAAATTAACTAAAGTACATTCTTAATTAATTTGAGGGCGATCATGCAGTTAACCAAAGTAGATTCTCAATCAAAAGCAAGATCTTTCTAGATTATTCATAATGAATTCAACCAAAGTACATTCTTAATCAAATTCTATTGTGTTTAATCATGTTTATTCTTAAATCTCCTAACCAAATTAAAAGCTAATTAATCAAAGTAAAAATTATAGTTGAAATTATTATAACCAATCAAAGTACATTCTCAACTGATACCAAAAACCTGTTTAATCATATGAAAGTTCCTAAATTTAATCAAAGTAGATTCTCAATCAAACCTAGAAACCCTTGAACTCATATGATTAATATGCATGTAGATTCAAACACCTTATGATGCAAAATCATTACTGTTAATATGATTGAGAGATGAAAGACAAAGAAAGAGAGCAACTCAAATCAATAATCAAAAGAAACAATTGCTTTAATTCAACTTAACCTTATAATTCATAATGAAATTACAGTGGAATAGCTCTAGAAGCTTAGCCCTCTATGAATGGAGTGAAACACATGGCAAAATAAAAGTGAGAGGAGTGGTGGAGGCTTCCTTCTAGTGGAGGAGTCTGAGAATGAATGAGTTATGCCTCCCCTAGGTCTCTTTATATAGGCTTGATTGGGCTTGGACTCTGAATCTTCTGTTGAAAAGATCTTTTATCTTATATCTAATTTATTTCAACCCTTTTTATTTTATTCAAAATTGCACAGAAGTCCAGAAATTTCCTCTAATTTGCACTTTAGTCTTTTCTTTCTTTTCAGAATTGCAATTCAAACTTTAATTCCAGCTGCATCAACAAACATTAAACTATCCAAAATAATTTATGCAACTAAAATCACATTTTAAGTCTCTTTAATTCTCAAACCCGATAAATTCAATCGTCACAAATTCACCTTAAATAACTCATTTAAGCACAAGAATCTCATAAAAAATTTGAATTTTAAAACATAAATGTGAAGATAAATATGCACTCATCAGTACACATTTGCATAAAAACGCACTATGAGAGATGAGATATAGATAATGTCTTTTTAATAAAACATTGTCTATGTATAACATTTTAAGACGATGTCTCATTGTTTAGAGCTTATATTCAATAGATGATATTTAGCTTGTTTTCTCATCATTAAAACTGATTGAATATACAATAATTAGGCTTTCGGTTTTTTGTTCATATCAAGGATACATATGTTAGTTTAGTACAAGAGAACTTATCGTGTTATTTTTGCATGTCTTCCTTAAATAAGTTGAACTTCTTTAACTTAGTCACAATATGAAACAATGTGCACAACCGCATAAAAAACGCACTATGAGATATGAGATGCATATGTCGTTAAGCGTTACAGTGATGTATACAGTTGAATGAATATGACTATCATTAAAAACACTCTTTACTGATCCATTTTAAAGTAATTATTAAAAAATTTGAATTTTAAAACATAAATGTGGACATAAATATGCACTCATCAGTACACAACTTCATAAAAGTGCACTATGAGAGTTGAGATATAGATAATGTCTTTTTAATAAAACATTGTCTATGTATAACATTTTAAGACGAATAGAGCTTATATTCAATAGATGATATTTAGCTTGTTTTGTCATTATTAAAACTGATTAAATATACAATAATTAGGCTTTCGGTGTTTTGTTCATTTCAAGGATACATATGTTAGTTCAGTACAAGAGAACTTATCGTGTTATTTTTGCATGTCTTCCTTAAATAATGGTTGTTGAATGGTGGCGCCGCTGTTCATATTTTTGCATGTTCATAGTGACGCTCTATGGTGGCGCCACTGGAATGGTAGCGCTCAGTGCTAGAAAGTTGGCGCTCTGTGCTGGCGCCCTTGGAATGGTGGTGCTCAATGCCAGAAAACTACCCCTCAACGTCATATTAGTTGATAGCACATTAAGTTTATGGACTTTTATGCACTTCAGTCTTGTTCTAATGATCAAATGGATTCCTTAGACCCTAGAATTGATGGACAACAATATTTAGAATTAAAATAAAGTACGCATTTGATCATTAGACCCTAACAAGGTGAATTAAACCCATATGACAACTCCAAAAGTACCTAAACTCAAATATACAATTTCTAACTTAAAATCTGCAAACTAAAGATATGAAAAAGTCTTAAATGACTCAATAACAGACCCCAAAATATCACATTCTATCCAGACCTCCTAAATCAAAATACCACTAATGAAAACCTCATAAAATGAACTAAAATCATAACAAAACACATCAAAAAGATGACCAACCAGTTTTATATTAGAATTTTGTTGTCATGACACTCAAACAAGTCTTAATCAACGCTTAGACCCCTCTCAAAACACAATTTTACCAAAATAACCATTCCCCTAACTTTTTACCTATAAAAATCCTCTTTTTAGTCTAAAAACTACCCATTTCTTCTGCTGAAATGTAAACAAAGCTTTATATAATTTGACAGTTCTTACTAGACCCAGTTTAACATCTTTATATTCATTACATACAATCTTCACATCAGAATTACATTGCATCTCACCATTAAAATCAGTTTTCATATCAACCTTTTAATACTAAAATAATAGAGTCTCATTATTTTTAACTCACTACCACTTCTAAAATACTATTTTCTAGGTTTTCACATTATATATGTAATTTCTAATGTTTAATAAATTGTTCGACCATTAATCTTTGTTTTTATGTACGCCAAAATACTTTATATAAATTGACAATTCTTAGTTTAACATCTTTATATTCATCACATACAATCTTCACATAAGAATTACATTGCATCCCACCATTAAAATCAGTTTTCATATCAACATATATTATATACAATAAACTCAACATACTAAATTTCTCAATCAAATGCACATTCACAATTCAATCAATAATTCACCATACAAACATAAATTATAACTCGTCTATCAAATAAAATCAAGTAAAACTAGTTTCCCTTACCTTTTAGAAACTCCAACCAACTCTAGAGAACCCTACTCTATTCCCTCAGCTCCAAGAAACCAAACAGCATCTATAGACAACGAAAACATGATAAGAGGATTCCATTAGAATCACTTATCAGTAGAGAATCTAAGAGAAAGCTTAGACCATACACGCGACATAGAAAAACCCCACATGCATTGAAGAACGTGAAACTATAGAAAATAGCAGAAAACTAACTTATTCATGAGAAAATTATTCTTCACTCCTCATGATCAGTGTTAGACACCGTTAGATACCTTTACCTTTACCTACACCTTTTAATTATTTAGTTTTGAAAATCGTAGCAATATACAAATAAACTATTATAGGAATGTCATAAATGTTAATGTTCTATTATGCTAAGTGATTTGTTTACATTGACTATATAATTCATAAGTTTTAGTAGGGTGTATATATTTTCAACTTAGTTAAACATTAAATATACTTTAATACTTTAAATTGTTATGCTTACAAGTTAATGAGTTGAATATCCTCAAGGTGAAGTTGAACTTCTTTAACTTAGTCACAATATGAAATAATGTGCACAACCGCATAAAAACGCACTATGAGAGATGAGATGCATATGTCGTTAAGAGGTACAATGATGGATACAGTTGAATGGATATGACTATCATTAAAAACACTCTTTACTGATCCATTTCAAATTATTAATTTAAAATAATAATTGTACCAGATGACCCCCGAAAGACACCAGACAAACACCTAGGATGGACGGTAACTCTCAAACACCCAGATCGGACGACCGTGACAGGTAGGTCTCCAGACATGATTAGGTAAACCACTGGTTAAAGAATTGGGTTTTGGATTGAGTCGTGATTAAGGCTTTGCTAATCCAAGGCCCATAACCAAAACTATAAATACAGGTCAAAGGTAAGAGGTAGGCAGATTCATTAATTACGCATTTGTTACAACGCTTAACCTACCGATCATACCATTACTGACTTAAGCATCGGAGCACCTTTGACAGGTACCCTCCCAGACAGACAGAACGAACGGACTTTGGACAACGAAGAAAAGAATCTCATGGAGACCGGACGGAGGCAACAAAAAGCGTGCAAATTTAGGTGACTCGATCCATACAGGAACAATAATATAAATCAAATATAGATAATGTCTTTTTAATAAAACATTGTCTATGTATAATCATTTTTATAAAATTTATTTTATAATTTAAAATACTGTCATTTAGTTTTGTGTTTTGATTTATAGTATTTAATTAAATAAGCGTTGTTTATTAGAGGATGGTTATTCATAATTTTGTAATAGTGAAAAAAGATGATGAAAATGTTTGAAATTTTAATTATATACCAAAAGTTTTCCCACTGCAAAAGTAGAGAATCTGGCCACTGCAAATGGGCTGCAAAAGCACTCTCAAAAGAAAATAAACGCATGCCTGCACACTGGGTCATCACATGCACATCCAGAGTCCACTGTATTCGTCAAAGGGTATATAGCTTATTTCTCGTGAAACAACAGTGATTGAGATGATACTTTTCTTTATTTTATTATGCTTGGAATCGGTTATTTATAAATGGGAATCAAATAACGAAATAAGCACGTTAATATATTTGGAAAGATGTATGGAACAACAGTGTGTTCGTACTGCTAGTTATAAGGGACATATAAGTCTTTCTCCTTAAATCAGTGTAAATCGTCGCACTTTAGCTGAGATGAGATGCACAGTGTTTTTTCCAAAATCCTCCCCCTTCAATCATCGCAAATCGGCACAAATCAGCCCATGAGAATACCCCTACTTTTGCAAATCCATCCTTGCCAATCTACGTAAACAGTAAATTCCCTTAAAAGGAACACAGCCAAAGAGCGGAATCCACATAAAATATGATAAAAATTTTGTGGTTCAAGTCTGAGCACTATTAAATGTGAATGTTGATTGATTGATAAGGATAGTCATGAAAAGAAAGAAATCTGAAATTGTACGATGTAATAAAAGTTCATTGTACAATAAACACGATCTTATAATTCATATCCTTTGTTGTGTGGTGCAACAGAAAGCTTTCAACTAAATGGCAATACCTAAAACACTTCCAAATCAACCAACTCTATTCAATTCCACCGACAACCATGACACACTAATTTAGCATATATTTTAATATAAATTTTCATCGTTACAGAATTTAGTCGAACATGCATAGCAAATACATAAGAGCGGAATGTAAGATAAAGTATAATAAAAATTTGAGTTAAATATATTCTTACCTTTTGTGAAATTTGATTAAGAATTGAAATTTATTTTTATCCAAAATTTATGTTTTTATTTTTGAACTTTAAAAATAATATATATAATCATTTTAATTAATTATGTTAAATTCTTTTACACGTATTTTATGTTAATTAATATTTTAGTTATTTATGTTATTTAACATGATTTTGTTTCAATACCAACTTAAAAAACGTGTTTAATATGTAAAAGCAATTTAATATAATTAAATTAAAAAAATTATATGTTTTTTACTTTTTAAGTTTAAAAATTAAAATATATCAAAACATTTCTATAGAAACAAATTTTAATTTCATTTCAATAATTAAAAACATATTTAATTTTTTTCTTAAGTTTCTATAATTTGCTTTTGAGTTGTGAATCTTTGTGTGGATTATTTATTGATAGCTCTGCCGAGATATGGCAACGACAAAAGCATCTTACACATTAGTTTGAAATCAACAAACTCCGCAGCGAATGCGAACTTATTTTCTTTTGTATGTGTTGCAATAGAAACCTTTATTCAGAAATGGTAACCATCAAAGCTTCTTACACAGTAGTTCCAAACCAACCAACTCCAGACGGTATTCAATGGCTGTCTGATCTTGATCAAGTGGCGCGTCTGTTGCATACCCAAACCATCTACATTTTCCATGCAAAGCACAACCATGACGCATTAGTTGAACAGATGAAAAACTCTCTTAGCAAGATTTTGTGGCACTACTATCCAGTGGCTGGTAGATTGAGAAGGTCAGAAGAAGGTGGGAGATTGGAATTGGATTGTAATGCAAAAGGAGCGGTGTTGATTGAAGCAGAATCGACAAAAACAGTGCATGATTATGGTGACTTTTTGGGTGAGTCCGCCAATGACTTGGTTCCAACAGTCAATTACACAAACACCCAAATTCAGGAACTTCCCTTGTTAGTAGTGCAAGTAACAAGTTTCCTTGGCGATGAAGCGTTTTCCATGGGAGTTGCTCTATCTCATATTTTATCCGATGGTGTTGCTTCCATTCAGTTCGTCAACTCATGGGCAAAGTTGACTCGTGGAGACTCATTAGAGTCTCATGAAATGCCCTTTCTGGATCGAACTGTGCTAAAATTCACAGCTCCTCCATCAACCCCCCGCTTTCATCACCAAGAGTTGAAGCCTATGCCTCTCATATTAGGAAGAACTGACAGCACTGTTGAGAAAAACAAGAAGCTAAATGCCATTTCGTTGAAGCTGACAGCAGAACAAGTGGGGAAGTTGAAGAACAAGGCCAATGCTGATAAATCAACAAAAGGGTCTAGACCTTATACCAGATTTGAGGCTATTGCTGCACATGTATGGAAATGTGCATCTAAGGCTCGTGGGTTAGATGAGAATCAACCAACTCTGCTTCGGTTCAGTGGTGATATTCGCAATAGACTAATTCCACCTCTCCCTAGGAATTACTTTGGGAATGCTTTGTCCTTAACAACTGCATCATCACATGTTGGAGAAATCTTATCAAATTCTTTGGCTCATGCTGCTCAGAAATTAAGGGAATCAGTTGAAGCGATTACATATGATTATATAAGATCACAGGTATATGGAACCACTATTTTTTATACCCTTTCAATCTTATATCTATTTTTTTTCACATTTCATTTATAGTTTGACAGTATTTTCTTCTTATTTTGACGTGAAAAAATAAAAAAGTATAAAATGAAGTAGCACGAACAAAATAAATGAATAAAGTAGGCTCTTGGAACGATGCTCCAGGAATCTCTCCAACACTCTGATGAACCTTCTTTTAGTTTTCTGTTCTGTTTTTCTACTGCTCTCAAAATCCTGAAGAAAATTCATTTTTGCATAAATGCGTTAATGCCTCTTGTTCCTGTTTAACACGTTGACCACTCTTGTTCCTGTTTAACAACCATTTTTCTTGTTATGTTCATAGTACTCAAGCACATACTATTATGTTTTTCTACTGCTCTCAAAATCCTAAAATGAAAGTATAATAATTTCATATTTGACTTTTACAAAAAGAAAAAAAATCTTTGTTTTTTTCAGATTGATATAATTAGAGGTCAGGACCATACGGATAAAGCAAGGGCTTTGTATTTTGGAGCAAATGAAGGTAAGGATGCATTGTTTTTTGGGAACCCTAACCTTATTATTGCAAGTTGGCTGAGTATGCCAATTCAAGAAGCAGATTTTGGTTGGGGAAAGCCTGTGTATGTAGGTTTAGCAGATGTGGCTACACAAGAGAGGGCAGTGATTACCCAAAGTCCAGATGGTGATGGCTCAGTTATTCTGTTTTTACACTTTCAAGTGGAACATATGCAGCTTTTCAAGAACTACTTCTATGAAGAAATATAAACTGTGTATTATTCATATTGAACTGGTTGAATGCAAGCTTTACATGTTATATGTAATTTCTAATGTTTAATTGTTCGACTATTAGTCTTTGTTTTTATGTGGGTTAAAATACTTTTTTAGTCTTCTAATTCTTTATTTTATTCAATTCAGTTTTGATTTCTAAACTAAAACATGTCAGCCTCATCTCCCTTTATCTTCAAAAGTCACAAAATCTTTCTCCATATAGCCTTTCTCACGTGGACAACCAACACCAGCCCTGGGTCTCGCTGTTGCTAGCCTCCTGCTGGTGAGGTTTGTCGTCTTCGACGCCGTTAATCAGCGGCGCCGTTGTCAGAGTCGTCGGGTCTCCCACCTTTCTGTTTATACTCCAAAATTTCTTTACTTTTCTATTCTGTTCATTTTACTATAACCTTGTGGAGTAATTTATTTTTTGTCATAAATAAATGCTTGATAATTTGTTTGCTTTTATATCCTTCAATGGAAATTAACAATTCTTTCTCAACTATAATACACAACAATTTGTATTTAAGTAAAAAATAGACTTTTTATAACTATTTTTTCTACCTGATTAAATTCATCAAGTATAGAAAATGATACGATGATAAATAAAGAAATTTTGTTTACACCGATTACATTGTATAAAAATAATACAGTGGAAAAATCGTAATAAATTCTACACCGATTACATTTATTATTTTCTCAACTTTTTCTACATCTATTTTACTTAGAACTCGATATGGAATATCAATTCACGCTTCACTCTCTCGCCGCGCATCTTCTCTTTTCTCTTAATTCTCTGAGACTTCTTCTCCTTTGCTTCACGCCTTCTCTATAGTTCTCTCTGGCGCATCTTCTCCTCCACAAGCTCCTGCATTGAGGGCAGAGTTCAAAACCGCCAACGCCGCGACACTTTCCAGATCGTCTTCTCTTGATAAAAAAAATATAATATAAATTTTCTTCTTTAATTATTGTATTTTTAAATTATTTTTCTTTCTATTTAACTGTTATTTCCAAAGTTTTAAATAATATTAATTACTTTCTTTCGTTACTTATATTTTAACTTTTTACTTAAGCCAACCTAGGAATTCCCCTCAATCTTCTCATCTTTGTATAAGCACAAAGGAGAGTTGTGATGTTCCTCCTAAAACGCTTTCCCCACTATTAATGCAGACTACGAGTTGTTTAGTGATGATGCCCTACAGTTGATGGCAACCCCTTTAGGGACTTCCCATCCAAAGAAGTATCAACTTTACTCTAAGATCAAGAAAAGGAAGTTGAATAAAGGACTTAATCTTTTCTTTCTAAGTCTTAGAGTGTTCTCTTTACCTAAATACATTTACCTTGTTTTGTAGGTCACTAATAAGAGTGGAAACCATAACCAATCAACCAAAGAAGCTTGGTGAACTAAGGGAAGCAAAGGAGGTAAAGAAAGGAAGAAAGGAAGTGCTTTTTGGATTGGAAAAGCAAAGCTGATATACAGCATACGACCAACCAAGCAAACTAGTGTTTCCACTTTCTTTTAAAGCATGTTTTCAATGTTTACCGTATGGAACATGTGGCCAGCTGTATAGCTTCTCCTGCACACTTCTTATAAAGCTTCATGTACATTGCTAATATGTCCAGTAGCTTGCTAGGCCTATTTCTATAAAATGTCGGAACAATCGGTACCGTTATAGAGTCGTGCAGCGAAATAAATTAATAAAGCGAACCTTTGAACAGTGCAGAACAGTTCTTCCTTCGACCAACGAACTGGAAGAACAGTAGCGTTGCCAACTCGAAGAGAATCGCTCTGACCTTTGACCCACAAAGTGCGAGCTTCTCCTTTTCACGAGACTAGGCAGTGCAATGAACTAGCTTATGGAACTTCCTCAAATCACACTGTATTCTCAAAAGCTCAGAGTTGTCTTCTAAGAGTTTTGGAACTAACTTATATAGCCAACTGGTCTAAGTTCGTAGAGATGAATTATAACTGCCACAAATAATCGATTACTGTTAGTGATAATCGATTATTTGAGTCCGTTACAGGGTTTTTCAAAACTGATAATCGATTATCCTGAGGAATAATCGATTATTCCAGAGACTTTGGCAGTTCTCATCAGAACTAGTGATAATCGATTATTTGGAGTAATAATCGATTATTCCAGAGCAACTAGGCTTTTCAGAAGGGCTCAGGCTAATCGATTATAGCTTCTAATAATCGATTAAATGTGTAACAGTTTTAGAAATACAAATTTTTCTAAGTATTACATGTTTAAGGCTTTTCCTAATACATTTATAATCTACAAAGTGCTTTTAAAACAATCATAACAGTATATCGTCTTTCAGCATCATCAAAATCATTTATCTTCAAATTTACCAATGCTCCTTGTCACACCCAATTTCGTCCGGGTAAGTAAATATTTAAAAATAGGGTTAAATATGTTTTTGGTCCCTTAACTTTCATTGAAAATTGGAATTAGTCCCTCTTTGAAACTTTAGACCAATTTAGTCTCCAAACTTTAGAAATGTATGAATTTAGTTCTTTTAACAAAATTTTGTTAACTTTATTTGATGTTTCAAACACGTTTCTCAGTTAACATTAAAGCAAAAATGTGTCAAATGGTGTAAACAACTCAAATGATATCAGGAAACACACTTGAAACGTCAAATAAACCTAACAAAATTTAATTAAAAGGACTAAATTCACACATTTATAAAGTCTAGGGACTAAATTAGGCCAAAGTTTTGAGGAGGGACTAATTACAATTTTCACTGAAAGTTAAGGGATCAAAAACATATTTAGCCCTTAAAAATAATAAAAAAATAAGATAATAATAATTAATGGTGGGTAAAAAGGGAAAAAATAATAACTTTAATACCATATTTTGTTTAATATGGTAATAATTTGAATTAATATTATGCTAATAATTATAAACAATAATTAAAATAGTATATTAATATAATTTGTTGCGTCAGTTGCTTTTAAAGAGAAAAATATGTTTTTTTGACAATAATGATAATCAATGTTTTGAATATTATTTAATTTGTTTTCTGGCAACCAAGACCATTTCTTTCCCTATTTTGTTTTATTGTCAATTAATTCACAATTAAGGCAAGATTTCCACAATATTACAATGTGTGTATATAAATACGCACTCTGCCATAGAAGAAAAAAAAAGAGGAGAGAGAAATATTTTGAAATAATAGAGATAGCAAGAGTATTGAAGAATATAGAGAAAAGTAAGTTCTCAGGTTAGAGGAACTCTACCAAAAGAGATTACCAAGGGAGAACTGGGGAATACTGAAATATAAAAAGGTATGTCGCCTCTACACCATTCTTCTTTTTTATTATACTCTGAAGTTTTTTTTTTCTAAAGGTTTTTTTTTCTACACACAAATAATGTTTTTTTAATCATAATTTTTTTTATAAGTATGGATCGGCCTACGGCCGGTTTCTTTCTTTTTCCCACCATTTTTAAATAAAAACACTACAAAAAAGAAGGGCATTACCGAAGGCCAGAAGCCCTCGGAAACAGCCCAAAACCGTCGGTAAAAGGTAATTACCGAAGGCCTATCGACGGCCCAAGAGCCCTCGGTAAATCCCTTGTCGCTAACATTTACCGAGGGCTTTTGCCCTTCGGTAATTACCGAGGGCCAAAAGCCTTCGGTAATTACCGAGGGCCAAAAGCCCTCGGTAATTACCGAAGGGCAAAAGCCCTCGGTAATTTCCGAAGGGCAAAAGCCTTCGGTAATTTCCGAAGGGCGAATTTTCTGTTGTCCAGTAACCAATTATGGTGCAGTTTATGATCTGCTTTGGTGCTAATTTCGTGTGATTTTTTATTACTCTCCTGCATTGTGGTGCAGTTTATGAAATTTTTCATGACATCAAGTCAAACTAACCACTGATATTTCTATTGGAGAAGGATAATTGAAAAGGAGATATCAAATTATAATGCATAATATGTTTGTAGTCTTTTACATAAGATACTTGTTGCCATAACACTACAACACTACAAGTTTTCACATCTCAGTACATAAGAAAAACATTTAAATTCTAAGAGCAAATATAAACGAGAACTAATAATAAAGACTATCCAAGTTCAAGCGACATGATGAAACAGACTTTGATCAAGGTGCCACACACCTGCAAACCATAAAGTATAAATGTAAGTAGAAGTCATAGGTATTGGGAGGAAATGTACATTTTTTTCATCCAATATGAGAAGTAACGGTATAAATATTACCAATATATCTATAATATGATATTATATAAAAAGTTATTAAGTCGAGAAATACAGAATTGTCAAAAAAAATGTTTAATTTTTTAAAGACAATATAATTTAAAAACACTATAATTTAAACATGATGGGAGATTTATAAAAGTTATTGAATCAAAAGTTTAAAATAGTACAGTTTCCTATATGTATCAGTTTGTGAAGAAACTTATTTTTTAAAAATATTATAGAATAAAGAGTCTAAACAAACCTAATTCTTTTATGTACACTATATATTCAATTAAGTATTATGTGAAAATTGTTAGAGACTATGATAACCAAGCAATTAAATACCATAAAATAATGTATTTAATCATGGATGTACATACATGTACCAAAAACGATATCATTTTATTAAGAGAAACATGAGATATTGAAAAATAATTTTATAATTATATTATTTAAGTATGAAAGTATACATTCTAGAATATAATCTTTGTATTATTGAATGTATAATTTTTATATTTCAAATTATATATTCTAAAACTTAAAATGAAAAAATAAAGGATAAAATTAGAATTTTTAAGTGTACTGATGCAGGAAGAAATTATGGAAACGCAGGAAGCTCTTGGATATAACATTTGCTTACTGTCAAATATTCAAAGGAAATTAAAACTTTTTAGAGTTCAAGATTTACTAATTGTTCACTTTACAATTATATTTATTTACAATGTACAATAAGTTTATTATAAATTTATAGTTTTTAAAGACTACTTTAATAATGACAACGAAAAGAAACTAAAAAAGATCATAATCAGAAATAGTAGACACAAAGAATAACACAAAACTTGAAACACAAATAAAAGAAGGTATAGAGATAGGGCTCACAACTTTCTCAATGCTTGAAAAATGTTGCATCCTGTTTGATAGAATTTTCTTGAATGAGTGAAGCCATAGTTGTTCCCTGCAATTGTTGAGACAATCAGCACTTTTGTTCCAATGACGAAAAAAGTAATCACGAAAGTAATAATAACTACATATTACAAAACCTCTACAACATCCACGACAACCCAACCAAGGTGGACAATGAACTTCTTGCAGCTACATGCACAACAATTGATCCTCCCATGCTTCAATAATGAAACAAATTTTGATCAATGACTTATAATAATAATATACAACAAAGTGAAATGTAATTTATACATGTGGAAAACTGCTCATGCTCAGTACACCAAATATATTCATAGGAAAAAAATTCAAAGAAAATAAGTGAAAAATAAAGGCAAGTGGTGCAGACCCAAAAATATAAAAATAAACACAAATATCTACAGATGTGAAATTAAAGGGGTAATACAAAATATCCTTGTAATCATGCCACATTACAGTCTTATAACAAATGCATTATGGTTATGAGCTATGAAGCATGATGCACAGTGATTAAAGGATGATAACTCTGGTCAGGTGTAGTAAAGCTATGGTGAAGAGGCAGGTAGCAAATATCAGGGAAAAATGTATGACCTTTGACACTTACGGATTTCCTGTATCGAACAGAGTACATAAGGTTCTTCTTTAATCAACTTAGTAGCATATGACTTGGTTTATTGAGCTTAAAATATTACTTCAGTTGCTCTTTGGCACAAAAAATTGGTCCAATTCACCAACCAAATCTCAAAAGAAGAATTAAACTTATTTGTAATCAACTAAAATGACTCTAGGACAACAAATTAAACTTGAACAACTAGGAATGAAATTAAAGATGTACAGTAGTGAGTTCTATACTAAACAGAATTAAAATTCAGAAAAATTGAAGTAAAATTAATGTAGATCGGTCCTACTGCTCAAGCAATGATTTCTGGGCATTTTGCAAGATAGTGCAACCAACTTTCTAGTTTTGGACAAGTTACTATGCATATGGTAGGCACACTTTAGAGTTGCAGCAATGCAAACACAGCCAAATGACAAACTCACACGATTCAGTTTCAACATTCAACTTAAATTAGAATTTTAAACAGTTTCAACTTCTGCATTAAATGGTATTGCACTATGATGGAATTCAAGGACTGTCATACTCTTCGTTGTTACATGGTTGGACCTTTCTTAATTCATTAAGGAATAACATAATGAAATTTTTCACTAAGAATTTAAGAGGACAAAGTCACTCTAGACTGCCAAGGATTGGTAATATCTTTTTGAAATTAACTGGATCAGGTTGGCTTTAATAACCATCAATTACACATCAGATTTGAATAGAATTCAGTGAACAAAATTGTCCATGGTGACAATCTAAGTTCAACATAAATCCATCATGTATGCAGGTCTACGGTATTATAAGAGAGAAGAGAAACAACGCTTGGTACATATGATTAACTTTTTGGTCTATAATTCAGGAAGGATCAGGAAACCTCCTCAACTGTACATTACTACATATATATATTCACCTTGATTTCTTGCAATTAATGGACATGTTGGATCTCATTGGATTAAGGGAGATATATGAGGAAATAAAGCTAATTAAGATGAGCATAAAGGAAAAGAAAAGAAAATCCATTTGGAGTATCCCAATACTATAAGGTAAGGCTCTATCAATTATACTTTTATGTTCCAATTTTTGCTCCATGTGCACAAGGTGAATGAAAGAATATAATAATAGAAGTAGCAGGTTGTTTGTAAATGAGCAGAAGAGAAAAATTATTACAAAGTTAAAATATCTGAGAGGAAGGAAGAAGGGTGAAGGAATGCAAGAGTTTGCTTTTCAAAGGAATAAATATCAATGCAGAATAGGCTCATGGTTGCTCTTTCATTTTCCGACAATGCAACATATAAATATGTAACAAAATGAAAATAAAAAAATAAAAACAGAATCATCATAGCAATAGAAGTTAGTAATATTTTCACAACAAACTTGTACATATTTTCAACAGTTTATAAAACAAACTCATTTCAGAAGCCATGGCAATGGATCAAAAAGCTTCAATACCTTACTCGTCCAAGCTAACTGTTGCACCAACCTTCACCTCCCTGAACGAACCAGGTAGTCCTTCCTCAGCATTGTTGCCTCCTCTTTGTACGTCGACGAACAATGAAGCCTCCACCACCCACCAAACAGTCGTGGCACCACGATTGAACTCCAATGCAGCCTCCTACCAACAACGTCGCGATTCAAACAAAAGCGATTCCACAAGACAGTGATCAGATTAGGGGAAAACACAGAAACATAAAACGTAAAAACAAAAGGAACGAATTCACATGAATTGTAAATGAACATACCCACCACGTTGCCACAGGGATCACTACAAAGCACTCCTCCAACGCTTTCGTGCCCATGATTGATGCAAATGGAAAGGGTTTTGTGCAAAGGGGAAGGGTTTGGTGTTTTCGTTGTCACTTGGGTAGAGGAGAGGAAGATTAGGTCTTGGGGTTTGGTGTTCTCATTGGAGAGGAGAGGAAGATTACGTTTTGGAGGAGCAAAGGGAAAGGGTTTTGGACGAGACGACGAAGAATAGGGCTGGTGGTGGGAAATGAATTACAGAGAAGGAATGACTTGATTTTGGCAAAAATTCTTCGAAGATATTACCGAGGGTTCCTAAGCCGTCGGTATTTTATTTCACCACTGCATTACCGAGGGTTCCTAGGCCGTGGGTAATTATCCGCCGGAAAAACGCTTTTTTCCTGTAGTGAAAAAAAAATACAAAATCTTCAAAAACCAATAAAAGATGTTAGTCTTGTTAAACCAAATCTTGTTGGGATTCACTTTTTTTCAAAGATTTAGATCAATCAATAATATTTTTTAAACAAACTCACAAACCTTTTTCTAGATAAAGAACTACGTGATCCCTGATTATCCATTATAAATGGATGTACGTAGGACCAAGGTCAATTCTTGTGGGGTTCATAAAACAAAAAATATTTTTTAGTTTCTTAATAGCTTTTTTTATTTATTTTTTTTATTTTTTTTATTTTTTTAGGGAAATTTAAACATTTTGAAAAATCAGGTCAACTTTATACATTTAATTAAAGGTACTGCCTTTGGGCAGGCGCGATAGGGTGCTAATACTTTCCTTACGCATAACCGATTCCCGAACCTGAAAATCTCTTTTCGTAGACCATGTTTTATTTTATGGTTTCCCATAGATTTTCCATAACAAATTATGGTGGCGACTCCACAAATTTATTTCTCAAACCCCTTTGTTTTTCGGGTCGCCGTCCCGTTGCGATTTCGGTTGCGACAGATGACGACTCCACTAGGGATGCTAGAGAATCAGGCCTTCTTAATTAAATGTGCAAAATTGATGTGGTTTTTCTTTATTTTATTCTATTTTATTTATTTTCCCTTTATTTATTTTATATGTTTGTCTTTATTTATTTTGGTAATTTATTTATATTTGTTTTTATTATTGTTATTACTTTGCATATCATGAGTGGGACCCTATACTCGGGTCTGAGTGTCATAGAATTAGAGGGGTTGTGTAGCGGTGTTACGTTTGGACTATTTCCAGTTTGGCTATTGTGAGAATCCCAACCAGTGTCTGTTCTGTTTACATGCAATTTCACACCTAGTTGCGTTTCAATTGTTGTGGAAAAGCTGTGAAAAGGACCATAGCTCTGGTGGCCTTGATTTTAGGTTTAGGAAGCTTTTCCTGTGAGATTTCATATACAGTGCTTAGACCTTAGGACGTTGGGCCTACCTTAAAAGCATAAAAGACATGTTGTCTTTCAATTATTATTTGGCACATGCATCTTCATGCATACATGCATTAACAACTTTTTTTTTCTTACCAATACTGGCGGAAATTACATGGTTGTTTGATATCGTAAAGGTTGGGACTTAACATGGAATCTGAAACTATGAAACAAACTAATGCTGCCATATTAAGAAGAAGACCACACATCAAAGTCTCCATTATGAATCTGTCGGGATTGATAAGATTAGGAAAGCAATTGAAAACCATGAAGAGAGAAGCGTTCAGAAAGAACTACGGAAATTTACTCAGTTTGATGGAGGCGGACATAACACCACTTGTTATCACTACCCTGTCTCAATATTATGATTCTCCACTGAGATGTTTTACGTTTCCAGACTTCCAATTGGCACCGACTGTAGAAGAGTTCGAGCACATCTTGGGCTTACCACTAGAAGGTACAATTCCGTACCAGCACCTAGAGCATCATGCTTCTATTACTACTATCGCTGCTATCATGAAATTGCACCTAGAGAGTTGGAACACAGGTTGGTAACCAGAAACCACGTGAAAGGACTCACTCAGGAGTATTTGGAGCAATACCTGCATCACTTGGCTGACGGTGAAAAGTGGAAACATTCATGGACGTGTTGGCCCTTACCTTATATGGCATCATGTTGTTTCCTAAGATTGAAAATTTTGTAGATTATGGTGCGATGGATGTCTTTGTGGCAAAGAAGACGAGAGCGGAGAATCCGGTCACTGCAATCCTCGCTGATGTTTATGGGACAATGAGTTTCTGCCATGAAAGGAAAGGGCAGAAGATCATTTGTTGTTTGTCGGCATTATGTCAGTGGTTGACTACTCAAATGTTCAAAGGGACAATTGACAGGGCATTGGGGTAGAGGAATGGGCTCATTTCTTCGCAGGACTAAATAGAGGGAAGATAAAATGGCGTCCTTCTTGGCTTAGGGGCAGGTGTTTCATCCATTATTGTGGCGATTTCCCCAACGTTCCACTCATTGGAGCTCGTTATTGTATAAATTACAATCCTATTTTGGTTCAAAGACAGTTTGGGCATCCAATGAGAGGGGCACCGTCACCCGATTATCTCACTCCACTGTTCATTTATTATGAAGATGGATGTTTTATTGAAAAACTAAGAGAGGTCAAAAGAGCTTGGGGAAACATCGTGCGGTTTGAAGCAAATGAAAGGGCAGGAGTGATAAATCAAGAAGTCAGTTATCACAATTGGATTACACAAAGGGTAAAAGACATTAAATTTTCGTTCAAGTCAATCACAGGTCGGCTAGTAGATGAAAGGCAGTTTCTAAATCCAGAGTCTGATAGGATAAAACAATTGAAGATAGAAATAGAAGAAATGAAAGATCAAAATATTAAGTTGATAGAAGAGCTACAAAATGCTCGCAATAATGTGGTATATTTAACATTGGAAAGGAAAGAAATGACGCGGGCACATGAAGAGGTTCTCACAAAACAAAACATTGAAAAAGGTTATACTCTTCGAATAAAGCAGGATCTCGCAGCCGCTAACATTGAGCTAACCATGAGGGTAAGAGAAAGGAATACAGCATTGGAAGCCGAAGAACATTGGAAATACCTTTATGAAGAGACCAGAAGAGATGACAAGAGCCCTAAGAAGATTGAGGGAAGCATTTGGTCAATTTGACATTTGGTCATTTGGTCAATTTAACATTCTTGTCAAAAGTGAGGGTGGAAAGATTCGTCCACTTTTCGTCATCCTGCCAATGCCTGATATATTTTCAATGATTGGCTCATCGCATTTCTCCTCAATCACACATGTGTCATATTTCCATGGGACAGTCTTATCACTTCTATAGGCAAAAGGGGAAGGTGTCTGGACAATGACAGGGGACCTTCCTTGTGTCATGAGTGTAGGAGGGGTTCTGGTGAAACGAATCACTAATGGTTCCCGTAAAGTCATATTGGGCTCCTCACCAGTCTGTGCAAATACTTCTCCTTCTTTATCCTCATAATATATTTGTATGAAACTTCTGTCTATCAGATCTTGAAGAATACTTCTAAACTCATTAATGACATGTTCAGTTCTTGGATGAATTCCACATGCCTCTCCGAGACCGTTTTCGCCCCTTAGCAAACCCAATCTTACCAATTTATCAAAAATAATCTTTTCGGAGCTTCGAATTTCACTTACATTCCTTACTAGCTTGTGTCGTCCAACCTCGATGGCATTGGTTGAGGCGTTTCCATGCTCGACAAGGGGGTTGACCTCAATACTAGGTTTGTTTCCTAGAACTTCAACCATCCTGCATCAATTAGCGATTGTACTTTGAACTTAAGACCCATGCACTTTTCAGTCGAATGGCCAATGCTTCCCCCATGAAAATTGCATCTTGCATCTGTGTTAAGTAAGTATGTTAGGTAAATATATTTAGGAACTTTGTTAGGTAAATATTACATTTTGATGTGTTAATAGAAACAATATTGTTAGGTAAATCTGGGATTGAATTTTTTGCATGGATAGTAGCACATACAAATCAAATATTTAAAAAAACGTCACTTTTTACACCGGTTAAAGCCACATAGGTATAAAAAGTCTTGTTTTTCCACATCGGTTATAACATAATCAGGTATAAAAGTTAGTTTCTTTTATACTTGTTCTGTTACCCGCAGGTGTAAAAGTGAGTTCTTTTTAATAAGATAGGTGACTTTTTTATACCTGATCCCAGAATACCAAGTATAAATATAAAACTTTTATACTTGTTAAAGAAATAAACGGTGTAAAAAGTAAACTTTTATACCTGTTAAAGAAATAATCGATGAAAACTTTCTATACTCCTGCGTATATAGATACTAAAAACATGTATAAAAAGCCTTTTTTTAACAGGTATAAAAAACCTTTTTGCACTAGTGCTTGTAGATAAAGCGTGTATATTTTGTGGAAAAAAGAACCTACTCATTTCCATTCTTTTTTACATAAAATAATATAATGTAAAGACATTCAATTTGTACCTATTTGGACAAAAATATTCTTCCAACAACATCTACTGTCGCAAAAGTTTTCAAATAGTATCTATCTTAAACCACCTCTATATATCTTTCCTTAACTTCATTTCTTTTACTCACTCTAATATTACCTCTTATAACTAACAAAATGATTCTTCTTGATAGTAAAATTAAGAGTGGTGTATCTCTTTAATTGGAAAATAAGTGTTTCGAGCGTAGGGTCGATCACCGTCACAAAACAATCCTTCACACTTACTTTGGGTTAATGCAAAACATAGTTAATGCAATTGAGATTGAGAATAATAAAAATATAATAAAGGAATGATACTTACATTTGTTTTAGTGTAGTGAGTCTCACAAATGTAGGTTATTGGCATGATTTGGCATGATTTGGAAGAACAACAAAAGTATCAAGGAGTTGGAATTCAAGAGGGACAGTCAAAGCATAAAAAAGAAGCACAAGAGGTCATGCAGGGCGCCTAGGCGCCCCATTTTGGGTGTTGGGCGCCAGTTTGTGTGGTGTAGGGCGCTTAGGCGCCCCATTCTAGGCGCCTAAGCGCCAGCTTTCTACCTAAGGCGGCCGGGCGCCCCAGTGAGGGTGCTGAGCGCCAATTTTTTCCCACACACCGCCTAGGCGCCCCACTTAGGGCGCTGAGCGCTAGCGACGTGGACTTGGACCCGTTTTCTATTATTATTTTGTTCTAATTAAGGACTTGGACGTCCTAGGGATTGTATCTCTTGATGGCTTGAGCATAGAAACACATTTTTCACCCCTTAGAAGCAAATTTGGGGATGTGGGAGCTCTCCTTTTCAATTTCTAGGGTTTTTCTCTCTCTTTCATTCCATTGTTCATCTAGTTTCCCCATGATAAGGGGGAACTAAATTCAATTTGTTGTTGGGGAAAATGTAACCTTTAAACTCTCATGTATTTGAATTGGTTTTAATTATATATGCTTCTTTAATTAGTTGTGACGGTAATTATTTTTCGCTCAATGCTTTTTATGTTTAACTCATTCATGGCATGATGTATGATTTGCATGAGTACCGAGAGGTATCTTACCATTCAGGTTCTGAAGAATTGCTTCCAAGCGCAATATTGCCCAAGGATGGGGATAGGAGGATTGGTCGTCTTAAGCTTCTAATCGTAATGCAGAATTAATTATTAGGGATGCAAGGGATTAAGGTCTAGTAATTAAGGATAGACTTTCTTCGCCGAGGGATCGAGTTTTAAGTACTTTAGAAAGTGACGTTAACAATTGGGTGAAGAAGACAAATTTGTATATACATGAGAGTAAACTAGGTCAAATCTAAACCCAACAACATACTCATATCATAGTTTCAACTTCATCCATTCATTATATTTTTTAGCCTCGATTGACCAATTTGTATTCATATTTACTTTCTTGTTTTTTCATTCAAAATCTTCAATCGTTTTTCAAAAGGTCTTAATTTGTTGAGTAATCACATAACTGTTTAGTGTCGTGAGTCTCTTAGGAAACAATACTTGGTCTTACCATTTATTATTACTTGATACGATTCGGTACACTTGCCGACATCTTAACAAGTTTTTGGCGCCGTTGCCGGGGATTCGAGGTTAAACTATACTTTTGTATGATTTTTAACCGATTAGACTTTATCTTTTATTTTTATCTTTTTATCTTTTTATTTTTATCTTTTTATCTTTTTTCTTTTTATCTTTTTATCTTTTTATCTTTTTATCTTTTTTATCTGTTAGTGCTAATTGGGTGCTTTAGTGTTTTGTTCTCTAGTGTATGTAGGGTACAAGTCGGACTAGAAACACAAAAGTTTCTGAACCTCTTCTTGCAGGTCTGGAGAATAGTAGAAGAAAAAGGAGAAACAAGACGTCCAGAGAACTTTTCTGTTCTCTTGAGACTCTTTTACAACCTTCACCTCAAAGATGTGACCAGGAAACAGAAGATATGGATGAAGAGCAAAATTGTAGACGTACCCTGGCATATTATGCAACATTCATTGGCCCTTATCATTTTAATAACATTGCAAGGCTGAGGGTTAATGCTGCAAATATGGAGATGAAGCCTGCTATGATTCAATTGAAGAAGAGCAACCAATTCAATGGATTGTCACATGAAAATCCATATGAGCATCTGACCACATTCAATGAAATATGAAATACTGTGAAGATCAATGGAGTGTCAGATGAAGCTATTAGATTGAGCTTGTTTCCTTTCTCTTTGGGAGGCAATGCTAAGATGTGGTTGAAATCTTTTCCAGGAAATACTTTTACTGAGTAGGAAGTCGTGGTTGCAAAGTTTCTAAACAAATACTTCCCACAATCAAAAGTAAACAAAGGTAAACAAGAAATTTCTTCTTTCAGGCAAGGCATGGATGAGACATTAGGTCAAGCGTGAGACATATTTAAAGGCTTATTGACGAAGACGCCCACACATGGCTTTGATGATCCTACAATAGTCATTCTATTCCTTGGAGGTCTAAACTCACAAGCTAATTTGATGTTGGATGCCTCAGCTGGAGGTAATATCAAGTGCAAGACTCCAAAGGAAGCCTATGATTTGATTGAAAATATGGCTACAAATGATAATGAGATGCACAGTGAAAGAACTCAAATTCAATTAAAAGGAGTTCTACAATTATAATCTCAAGAGGCTCTATTGGAGCAAAACAAGATTATGACTAAACAATGGGAAACTCTGATGAAGAAAATCTCTCAATTGCCAAAGGAGTTGCACAATGTTTCTAAAGCTCAATATGAACTTTGTGAGCTATGTGGTGGAGATCATATCAATGTACAATGCGCCATGCAAGCTATTACCTAAGAAGAAGTCAAGGGCAAGGGCAAGCTGGACAATTCAATAGACCACCACAACAACAATGGCAACCACAACCCTCCTTATTTGACAGGACTTCAAAGCTAGAGGAGACACTCCAATAGTTCATGCAAGTGTCAATCTCCAGTTACAAAAGCACTAAAGCTGCCATTAGAAATTTGGAGATACAGGTTGGTCAATTAGCTAAGAAGTTGGAGGAGATGCCTAACAGGAGTTTTGGGGCTAATACTAAAGTTAACCCTAAGGAGGAGTGCAATGTCATTATAACTAGAAGTGGCACGATGTTAGATGAGAGAAAAGAAAAAGTTGAGTTGAGTGAAAAATAATTGAGAAGCCCCTTCCTTATCCAAATTGTTTTTCAAAGATTGAAAAAGAGAAACAATTTGGGCGTTTCATGGAGATCTTCAAGCAATTGGAGATCACTATGCCTTTTGACTGAAGCACTACAGCAAATTCCTGCTTATGTTAAGCACATGAAGCAACTCCTCAATAAGAAGAAGAAATATCTAGAAGAGGAAACAATTGACGTGCAGGGCAATTGCAGTGCTATTATGTAGATGACTCTCCCTCCAAAATTTAAGGATCCGGGGAGTTTCATGTTAACACTTTGACAAGTGTACCGAATCGTATCAAGAAATAATAATTGGAAAGACCAAGTATCGTTTCCCAAAGGACTCACGACCTAGAAAATTATGTGATTTCTTGATTAAATTAGACTTGTAAACAAAATCATTGAGGTTGAATTGCGAAAAATAAACATGAATGCAAGTTTTGATCAATTGGATTAAAAGATGCAAAAGTGATTGATGTAAAATATGGAATATGATGTTGTTGGGGTTTCCGACTTATCCTATCCACTCTCATGTATTCATGAATTCATCTTTCTTCATTAATGTTAATGTCACTTTCTAATTTACCATAAACCCGATGTCTCGGTGAAGAAAGCCTACTCCTAATCACTAGTTTACAATGTCTTGTCTCCCTAGCAATTATTCATGCATTACATTTGCACAGAAGCTTAAAGGCAATCGACCCTCCTATTCCTATGTCTAGGTAATATTGCTTCCGAGAGAATTTCCCCAGTTCTAGATTTTCCCGTATGTGTCCCATATCGACAAAATCAATAATCATGTAATTAAATGAGTTAACCAAAGCATGCATAGAGTAAAGAGGAAAAACCCTAACAATTAATGAAGTAAAGCATATATAATCAAGAATCAATTCAATACATGAGAGTTTCCAAGGATTACATCGTTTCCCCAACAACAATGGAGGTTTAGTTCACCATAGACATTGTGAAACTAGATGAAAATAATGAAAAGAATGAAAGATAGAACCCTAAAAGTTGAAGATCAGAGCTTTAGCATCCAAAATCCGCCTCCAAGAGGGGTGGAAGGAGTGTAATTTCGCCTCTTTTTGTCCAAAGATAACAACCCTAGGTCGACTAAATCCTTATATAGTTTATTAAAAATTACAAAAAATAGGTCTAAGCCCAACTAAATGGCACTCAGCGGCAGTTTGGCGCTCAACGGTAAGTGTAGTTCTAAAGAATGACGCTAGCGGTAAAAGTTGCGCTCAGCGGTGACTACGATACATGAATTTGCCCTCCGCGATGCCGCTTAAGCGTGAAATAGTGTATCCATCAACCAGATTGACGCTGAGTAGGGACAACAGTTCTTCTTTTGTGCACTTTTCCTTCCTTTTCTGAGTCTAACTCCTTCTACTTCAACTTCTTTCATCAAATTCATCTTAATTCCTGCCAAAACAAGGAAAACCAAGCATAAAACCCATCCAACTCTCTTATTTCCAAAACTTAAGCAAAAGCATGATTTCAAGCTAGTTTCTAAATCATAAAGGTTGATTTTAATGTAAAAAATAAGTATTAAAATAACGGTTTTTCAACCGTTATCATTTCACCATTCCTTGTACCATTGGAAACCATGATATAGGGAAGGCTCTTATTGATTTATGGGCTAGCATCAACCTGATGCGCCTATCTATGCTTAAAAAGATTGGTGGTCTTGAAGTCAAGCCAACAAGAATGATGCTTCAGTTGGCAGATAGGTCCGTCAAATACCCTTATGGTGTGGTAGAAGACGTGGTGGTGAAGATTGATAAACTCCAATTTCCTGTAGATTTTGTAGTGATGGAGATGGAAGAAAATGCAGAGGTATCACTCATCCTTGGACGACCATTCATGAAGACAACTAAGGTTGTCATTCATGTAGATGATGGAGTCTTAACATTGAAGGATCAAGAAAGAGAGGTAACTTTCAATGTTTTTGAAGTTGGGCAGCCAATTCAAGAAAAGCAGACTAGTCTTAAAATAATAGATGAAGTTCTATCAACGACTAGTCTACCTAATAAAGCTGCCAAGTTGGTCAAAAAGGGCCTTAGCTGTTTCTCTATAAAAGTAGAAGGAGAGGACGAAGATAATGAAGAAAGACCGGTTCACCAACACCCTTATGTGAAAAGTGATGAACCCAAACCTGGCACACCAATGAAATTCAAGAATAGGTTATGGGTTATCAAGGATATTAAAGGAAAGGGAGTTTTTGAGATTGAGGATCCTTACTCTAGGAGAGTCAAGTTGGTGACTAGGAATTTGTGGAGATTTTGTTGGTGTCATGAAAGAAAGAAGAATGCCAACATCAAAGATCCAAATTGAGCTTAATGGTGTCAGGCTCGTGACGTTAAACAAGCGCTTATTGGGAGGCAACCCAATTTCTAATTTTTTCTTTTTAATTAATTATTTGTGTGGTTTGAATTCGATTTTGCTTTGCAAGAATGACAACATCTACTGATGGATGTTGGACAACATCTACTGACGGATGCTAGGAGGACTCAAATGATAGCTGTCAACACCCAATTTTGTCCGGGTTGAAACAATGTGTTTTTATTGGCTTTTATTTTATTTTATTTTTTTTTATGTATTTAGATTTTTTGCTTTTAATTTTTTCTATTTTATTTCTTATTTTCAATTTGTTTTAATAGTGTTAATTAATCAAAATAATTAAAAAATTGAAAAATAAAATTAAAATTAAAAATAAAGTAAAAAAAAAATAATAAATAAAATAAAATTGGAAAAAGTAAAAAAATAGAAAAAGGGGAGAAAACGTGGGAAATGGGGGAAGAGACGTGTCTCAGCAGGGGAGACCAGGTTGTTACAAGAGAATAATTCCAAGATTTTGGGAGCAGAATTGGATTTTGGTGGATCAGAGAGAGAGAATAGAAAGGAGGAGGGCACACGAGAAGAGCATTATCTGGAATCATCATCCAGAGTCAGCATTGGCACCGGCACCGGCGAGAAGAGGCCACCGTCTACGCAGCGAACGATAGCAGCCACCTTAACAGCAGGTAAGTCTCTGTGCTTCCAGAATCATCGTGAACGCTTACTGCATAACTGCTTCTTATGCTTATTCCATGATGAATGCTTTTCCTCTGAACACCATGAGTTCCCTCATCACCAACCTCCCCTTCTTTTCATTCTCTGTTACACCATATTTCCTCTCTCTGCTATAACTCCCATGCTCACGGCCAATCTCAACAAATCAAAATCCAAAACCCATCGCACAATCCAAGAATGAAGAGATGAACTGGAGCGATGGCCGATGATGGTCTCAACGGTGAAAGGCGGAGAGCTCGACGAAGAAGAGGCAGCTCGTATGTTTGAACTGGCGGAGACGAACCCCTCCCTGGGGTTGCCGGTATCGGAGAGTGCAGACAAGAGCAAGGAAGCAGTGGCGCGAGGGTATTGAGTCCCGGCGGCCTGGAGCTGTTGAGAAGGAATTTGGTGGCCGTGGAGGTGGCCGAGGAGGTGGATGAGTATAGGCATGGGGAGGGACATCATCGTGACAGTGCATGCTCGTCGTGGAGGTTTTAGCAATGGTGAAGTGGATGTTGATGGATGAGGATGGCACGAGCGGATCGGAGATGAAGACGGAGGAAAACCATCCTTGAGAATCGCTGGTTTTCGAAGAGAGAGAAGTGGAAACGATGGTGTCTTGGCTGACGGTGGTTCTGGTGGTGCGAAGGGGTCGCCGGTGAAGCCAAGGCGCGTTCTGTTTGAGGTGACGGTGGTCGGCCATGGCAGAGGTGGTGATCAGTTGTGGTGATTGAACAAGAAACCTTGAATCTCTGGAGAAGGTGCAAATCGGCTTGAAGGAGTGAGAATGAGGATGAATCTCTGAACCCCTAGGAAATTCTAGGTTAGAAGCATTGGACTGGGCCAGGCCCAGAAATGAACGTACGTCCGGGAACATTCAGCTTTTTTTTTTTGACCGTTCGTTCAACATTCCAAATGAACGAGCGCTCGTTATCTAAACGAGCGAACGCTCGTTATCCTTAAGCCTTTTTGAGCGTTCGTTTCTCACCAATGAGCGATCGTTATCTAAACGAGCGAACGCTCGTTAACCTTAAGCTTTTTTTGAGCGTTCGTTTCTCACAAACGAGCGCTCGTTATCTAAACGAGCGAGCGCTCGTTATCTAAACGAGCGAGCGCTCGTTAACTTTCAGCCTTTTTGACCGTTCGTTAACCATTCCAAACGAACGAGCGCTCGTTATCCAAACGAGCGAACGCTCGCCTTTTTGACAGTTCGTTCAACATTCCAAATGAACGAGCGCTCGTTATCTAAACGAGCGAGCGCTCGTTATCTAAACGAGCGAGCGCTCGTTAACCTTAAGTCTTTTTGACCGCTCGTTAACCTTAAGTCTTTTTGACCGTTCGTTATCCATTCCACGAACGAGCGCTCGTTATCCAAACGAGCGAACGCTCGCCTTTTCACCGTTCGTTCAACATTCCAAATGAACGAGCGCCCGTTATCTAAACGAGCGAACGCTCGTTAACCTTAAGCCTTTTTGACCGTTCGTTCAACATTCTCGCCAAGCGAGCGAACGCTCGTTCTCTTTAAGCTTTTTGACCGTTCGTTCAAATCTTCTCCCTGAAGAGCGCTCGTTATCCAAATGAACGAGCGTTCGTTTCCGAACCAATGAACGCTCGTTACTCAGCCTCAATTTCTCAACGTCCGTTCGCCATGCCTTCAACGAGCGTTTGTTATTGAGCCTTCGTTCTCAACGTCCGTTCATCATATCTCTCGACGAACGCTCATCATTCAGCTCACATTTCTAAACGTCCGTCCGTTATGTTCCCCAATGGACGTTCGTCCTCTCCCCAACGAACGTTCGTTCTTTACCTAACGAACGCTCGTTATTCTGAATCTCTTCCCAGCGTCCGTTCAGCCTCTCAATTTTCTTTTGTTTATTTATTTTTCTTTATTGTCTTATTTTATTTTGTTCTATTTATTCATTTTAGACATTTACTTATCCCAAAATATATATTTAATAATACAATATTGATAGTTTAAATAAAAAGAAATTTCAAAAATATGTTTTAAAGGTTTAAGCACACGTGTGACCGCTCGCGTCGTCCTTGTGCTAAAAACCTCTTCTTCTTTTCTTAAATAAAATTTCAAAAATATTTTAAAGGTTTAAGCACACGTGTGACCGCTCGCGTCGTCCTTGTGCTAAAAACCTTTTCTTCTTTTCTTAAATAAATTTCAAAAATATGTTTTAAAGGTTTAAGCACACGTGTGACCGCTCGCGTCGTCCTTGTGCTAAAAACCTCTTCTTCTTCCTTAAATAAATACAAAAATATGTTTTAAAGGTTTAAGCACACGTGTGACCGCTCGCGTCGTCCTTGTGCTAAAAACCTTTTTTCTTCTTAAATAAAATTTCAAAAATACGTTTAAAGGTTGAACACTCGTGTGATCGTCGCATCGTCCTAGTGTTCATACTTTCTCTCTTATTTACGTAATATTAAACGAGGTATGAGTGCTCGTGCGATCGTCCGCATCAGCCTAGCACTCAATACTCTCAAGTTTTCCTAAATAAGTAAATAATGGTATGTGTGCTCGTGCGATCGTCCGCATCAGCCTAGCACTCAATACCTTAAGTTTTCCTAAATAAGTAGATAACGGTATGAGTGCTCGTGTGATCGTTCGCATCGGCCTAGTGCTTAATATCGTTATCTCTCTTTTCAAAAATAATTAATTAAAATATTTAAATATCATTTTAAAGGTATGAGTACTCGTGCGACCGTTCGCGTCGGCCTAGTACTCATTACCTTCTTTTTCTCGAAAATATTAAAAACATAAAAATCTCCAAAAATTAAAAACATCTGCTTTTCAAACAAACAAACAGTCTTTCAGCTAGAACTACGTAACCCTGATTTCTCATTTTGAATGAGAATACGTAGGAGCAAGGTCAATCCTTGTCGGGCCCAAAAAACTAAAAAATATATTTTGTTTATTTAGAATTTTATTTTAGGGATAATTAAACATTTTGAAAACCACATCAATTCGCGTATTTAGTTAAAGGTACTGCCTTAGGGCAGGCGTTGTAGGGTGCTAACACCTTCCCTACGCGTAACCGACTCCCGAACCCAATCTTTGGTTTTCGTGGACCGTGCTTTATCGTTTTGAGGTTTTTCCATAGTTTTCCATAATAAACTATGGTGGCGACTCCAAATCTCTTTTTAAAACCCGTTTCTTTTTGGATCGTCGTCCCGTCGCGATTCCGGTTGCGACAGATGGCGACTCCACTGGGGAATACTTAGAGAGTCGAGCCATTTAATTAGATGCGCGAATTTGGTGTGGTTTTGCTTTGTGTTTTTCTTTCCCTTTTCTCTATCTATGTGTGATATTTGGAATAACTGCAATAACTGTGGAATATTGAACCCTAGGGTAGACAATATGTTTATATCTGCCTGGGAATTTTTCTGGTTGTTTTGCAGGTGAGGGTTTGGGTGTGCATAATTTCCTCCCTTCACACACACACTTTTGGCATATCATGAGTGGGGCCCTATACCCGGGTCTGAGCGTAGCTTAGAATTAGAGGAGTTGTGTAGCGGTGTCACTCTGGGATGTACTTCCTGTTTGGCTATCGTGAGAACTCCAGCTAGAGTCTGTTCTCTTCATATGTGTTTTCACACCTAGTTGATTACTCGACTGTTGTGGAAATGCTATGAAGGGGGCCATAGCTCTAGTGACCTTTGACCTTTAGGTTCAGGAACATCCTTGTGAGATTGCATATACTTGACCTTGAACTCAAAGCAATGAACCTTTGGTAGGGCACGATGGGAGGAATATATGCTTCTGTAACCCTCACGCTGTTCGTTTTTTTATGATATTACATTTCATACCATGCATGTGTTTTGTTTTGTCATGTTATTTTATTATCATGCATCATATTCATACATCATTTAGTAACATGTTAATTTTAAGGGAAATCACAGGTACCTACTTGACTTCATACGAGATGGATGTTAACACAAGATCCGATGCTACACGGCACACCGACTCTTCCGATTTAAGAAAGAAGTATAGTCTAAGGACTCATGTTGGAAATTTGACCGGGCTGATAAACTTGGGCAAAAGGCTTAAGACTATAAAGAGAGAAACCTTTCAGAGAAGATATGGAAATTTGTTGAATTTAATGGAGGTTGAAGTACAAATACCCGCTATCACAGCCTTGGCACAATATTATGATTCTCCGCTTCGATGTTTCACATTTCAAGACTTTCAGTTGGCGCCAACCATAGAGGAGTTCGAGCATATCTTGGGTTTGCCATTGGAGGGCACCACTCCCTATCAACATTTAGAGCATCATGCCTCTATACCCACTATTGCTACCATCATGAAATTACATCCCAAGGAGCTTGAAGACAGGATGATGATGAGGAATCAAGTGCATGGGTTATCACAGGGATATCTAGAGCAGTATTTACATCACTGGCTGATAAAGAGGATTGGGAAACTTTCATGGATGTATTAGCCCTCACCATATATTGTCTTGTTTCCCAAAATAGAAGAATTTGTGGATTACACCGCGATAGACGTCTTCGTGGCGAGTAAAACCAGATCAGAGAATCCTGTAACAGCAGTTCTTGCGGATGTTTATGGGACTTTGAGTTTTTGCCATGAGAGAAAGGGAAAGAAGATTCTTTGTTGCTTACCGGCGTTGTATACATGGATGACAACGCGCGTGTTTAAGAGATGGTCGACGTTAAGAGTCTATCGGAGACTTTGTCACACCAAGGGCTTAAAGGTAAAGGAGGAAACGATTGGGCCCGATTCCTTGCCGGCTTGAGCGAAAGAAGTATAAAATGGCGCCTTCCTTGGCTCGGAAATAAACTGGCTATACAACATTGTGGTAGTTTTCCTAATGTGCCTCTCATAGGTGCCCGGTACTGTATCAATTACAACCCTCTTTTGGTGCAAAGACAATTTGGGCATCCTATAAAGGGGCACCTTCATCAGATTACCTTGCTACCCTATTCATTTATTACGAAGACGGGCATTTCATCGAATTGTTAAGAAAGGTTAAAAGCGCCTGGGAAAATGTTGTTCGAGCAGAGAAGGACTTGAGGGATGGAGTAGTGGATAGCAGTATTAGTTATCACACCTGGATTCTGGAGAGAGTGAAAGTAGTCAAGTTGCCTTTCAAGCCAATCAAGGATCAATCAGCTAGTGAAGGACCATCTCAAGCCCAGAAAGTGAAGAGGTGCAACAATTGAAGCTGAGATGGAGAAATTGAAAATGAATGCTAGGTTGGAAAACGAATTACAAAGGGCGCGTAATGATCTTGTGGATATGAAAAATGATAATGAAGAAAAGTCGCGGGCTTATGAAAACCTTGTCAAAAGCCAGAAGGCTGAGAGGGATTACACATTTCGAGTGAAACAGGATCTAGCTGCCGCGAGTAAGGAATTATCCATGAGGGTAAATGAGAAGAAGGTGGCTTTAGAAGAGGGAAAGGAGTGGAAGCACCTCTACGAAGAAGCCAAAAGAGATAAACGAGAAGCCCTGAAGAGATTAAGAGAAGCGCAGATTCAGATAGAAAAAGCGGGGCATGAGATGAAAGAGATGGCCATGTCGTTTGAGGCGGATATGAATAGGGAGCGTTGGAAGCTAACAGAAGCAGAGGAAGAGCATCGAACTCTGATAAAACAAATGGAGGAATATATCGAGGAACAGGAGGAGCGATGGAGGTCGATAGATTTTGAAGAAAGGCATCAGGCCTTGATAAAGCGAATGGAAGAGCACATCGCCGAGCAAGAAATGGCTGTAAAGCACTGGAAGGAAAGATTCTCTCAGTTGGCTGCTTTGGCAAACGGGGCAATTGAAGACATCCCCAGGATGGTGTCGAATGCTGAAGCAAGCACTCATTTTTGTAACTCACCAGCGGAAATAGAATTGTTTATTAATCATTATAAATGGTTGGTGGTAGAGATGAAATCTTTCATTGCCCGGGCGCGGGATTGATGTACATCGGAATTATGTGTTTTTTCCTTAGACTATGTAATGGATCAAATTTCCTTTAAATGAAAGATAAGGGATGTTTGTTGGTATCGGCTTGTGTTAATTTTCCATCAGTATTGTCATCGTTATCCTGTGATTTCCACTTATCACTAGCATGCATCATGTTTTCTTTTGTTTTGCATTTTTCATCCTTATCTAATTTAATTTAATAAAAAATAATAATCAGCAGTACAAGTGAGAAAACAACGACAAATTTTCCACGACATCCGTACAGGACCAGAGCTAACTCGAAGGTCATGGAGAATTGGGAGCAGTCACACGAATCTATTAAGGCCGATGTCAACCAGTTGAAGGATCAGATGGCCCAGATTTTGGCGGCTCTCGAAGCCCTGAAGACTACGGGAGGGGCGACGCCTGCGCAAGTTGAGGGAAGTGCTCAATATTACCCTCCGTGTTCAGTGCTGGGAGCCAATCTGTTTCGTTCCCAATGTATGGATTACCTCCAGGTTACACCCCACCTGTGGGAGAATACACAGAAGGGGAGCAGACTTCATTCTCTTTCCCTACCACTGCCAACGTACCGCCAATCAGTACTCAGGGACCTGTTGTAATGTCCGCACCTATGGTAAATGAAGGATGCATGCAAGCATGCTGATGGAATACGAGTAACCCGGTGCCACCTGTGATTACCGGAGAGGGCTTTTCTACAGGGCTGCACCACATACTCGTTTCAGGGGGTAATAGTAATGTTGATGGGGCAAAGGATAAACTGGAGAGCCTAGAGGCAAGATTGAGGGCTGTGGAGGGGTATGAAAGTTATGGATTTGGGGATGTTTCTAGATTGAGCTTGGTTCCTGGCGTCAAAATTCCACATAAGTTCAAGGCGCCAGATTTTGAGAAGTATAAGGGAAATACATGCCCAAAGAGCCATCTGACCATGTTTTGCAGAAAGATGGCTGCATATGCTTATGATGAGCAGCTGCTCATCATGTTTTTCAAGATAGTTTGGCTGGAGTGGCGTTAAATGGTATACCCATTTGGAGCCGACTCGAATTCGTTGTTGGGCGGACTTGGCTGATGCTTTTGTGAAGCAGTACATATACAATACACATGTTGCGCAGATCGTTTACAGCTGCAAAACATGTCGAAGAAAGACAACGAAATTTTAAGGAGTATGCTCAGCGGTGGAGGGAATTGGCTGCACAAGTTGAGCCACCTTTGTATGATAAAGAAATGGTGGCAATGTTTGTAAATACGCTCCAACCACCATTTTATGAACATATGGTGGGAAATGTATCTTCAAATTTTGCCGATATCATCGTGATAGGCGAGCGAATAGAGATCGGGTTGAAAAATGGGAAGATTGCATATGGCTCGTCGGCGGGTGCAAACTCCAAAAAACCCAATTTCAACTCAGGGAAAAGAAAGGAGGGAGATGTGCATGCAACATCTGCAACCCCCGTGTGGAGAGGTCAAGCTCCCACCCATAACTATCGACCATACTGGGGTCAACATCCACATGCAGCTAACGCGTCATTTGGTCATCAAATTAGGCCTCAACAACAACCGGGTACTATCAACCACAATACATCCCGACGAATAATTGGAGGGGAGGGGCAAATGTAGGTTCCAATATGAATGTGGGTCCAATACTTATCCAAGAAGGAACCAGGAAAGAAATTATGTTAACTTTACTCCAATTCCTACAACTTATACGGAATTATTGCCTCAGCTTATCAAACAAGGGCTAGTTGTCGTTTGTCCCCTGAAGCCTTTGCAGCCTCCGTACCCAAGAGGCTATGATGCAGAGGCAAAGTGTAGTTATCATGGAGGGGCCGCTGGTCATTCCACTGAGAGGTGTCTGGCTTTCAAGCATAAAGTGCAGACTCTAATTGATTCTGGGTGGTTAAAGTTCCAAGAGGATAAGCCTAGTGTCGAATCCAATCCTTTATCTGGGCATGGAAGTGCTTCGACGAATGCTGTCGAAGTGAAAGAACATGAGCTGGTGAGAAATGTGAAAGAAGTCAGAGCTCTAGGAGGTTTATTTTGGAGGCGTTGCTGAAAGTGGGTATCTTGAAGGGTGATTATGATGAGAGTATGGCATGCGCGCTCCACCCAGAGCTGAGCACTCTATTGAGGAGTGTATTAAGTTTGAAGAAATTCTGCAAGACCTGCTAGATCGTGGTCTGATGCAGGTATGTTACAAGAGGGAGGGAGATGTATTTGCACAAACTGGTGATGAATCCGGCATGATTGTACCAGAACCATTGGTGATTCGTTTCACTAAGACTACCTCTATTCCACCAACTCAAGGAAGGTCGCCTGTGGTTATCCATGTACCAGCCCCTTTTCCTTACAAGAACGAAAAAGCCGTCCCATGGAGATATGGGACGTGCGTCAGGCGAAACGCAAAGCGTTGACCCTGTCGTCAAAAACATATCAGGGATAGGGGGAATGACTAGGAGTGGTCGAATTTTCACATCACCTGAGTTGGCACGAGAAAGGTTAATGATAATGAAGCAACGATGGCCGCGAAGGCAAAAGAATTCTTAAAGGGGAAGGTGCACAGACAGAGGAAATCCCCGACAAGGAAGAGAGAGAGAGTTTCTGAAGAGGAGGCTTGTGAATTTTTAAAATTCATACAACAAAGCGAATATAAGGTGGTGGAACAGTTAAACCGTATGCCTGCTCGCATATCCTTGTTAGACTTGCTCATGCATTCGGCATCACACAGAAAGTTGCTAATGAAGATACTCAGTGAGGCTCACGTGGAGCAAGGTATTTCGTTGAATAAATTCGAAGGTATTGTTGGCAATATTGTTGCTAATAATTATCTCACCTTTACGGATGAAGAGATACCTGCTGAGGGAAGAGGGCATAACAAGGCTCTTCACGTCTCTGTGAAATGCCTGGATCATGTTATAGCGCGTGTTTTAGTGGACAATGGGTCCTCCTTAAATGTCATGCCGAAAGCAACTCTGGAAAAGCTACCTTGCGAAGGAATGCATATGAGGCCGAGTTCAATGATTGTGAGGGCGTTTGATGGCAGTAAAAGAGAAGTGATGGGAGAAGTGGATTTACCAATGCAAGTTGGCCCATGCGTTTTTCAAATAACATTCCAGGTTATGGATATCCTGCCAGCTTATAGTTGTCTGTTGGGACGCCCATGGATTCATTCGGCGGGAGTTGTGCCTTCTACACTACACCAGAAGTTGAAGTATGTGATAGGAGATAAGCTGGTGATAGTATCAGGAGAAGAGGATCTTCTGGTGAGTGGGCCATCATCCACGCGCTACATCGAGGCGGCTGAAGAAGCTCTCGAGACAGCCTTCCAATCGTTGGAAATTGTGGGAAATGCTTGTGTGGAACCGTTTCCAGTAAATCCTCGCCTATCATGTGCTTCTATTATGATGGCCAAGATTATGCTAAAGGGCTATATATATGGGGAAGGTTTGGGCAAATATCGGCAGGGGCGAGCATTCCCTCTAGAAATCGTTGAAAACAAGAACAGATATGGCTTGGGGTACAAACCTACCAAGGAAGACAGGAAAAGGATGATTGAAGAAAGAAAAGAGCGCAGTCTGGCCCGTGCAGAAAGACGAGGGCCCAGAGAGAGCAAAATTCACATTGTTGACATCAAGGAAAGCTTCCGCAGTGCTGGGTGGATCAACACTGGCCAGATAGCAGCCGTGGAGGATGAAGAAAGGCCTCAAAGTTCGAGCTTTGTGTGGGCTTGCTCCCCTGATACTCAACTCAACAATTGGGAAACACTGGATTTACCTGTGATGCTTAATGTGAACAAAATGTAATAGTTTTAATTAAGCTTATAGTTTCGATTGGGGCTTTAGAACTGAAGTTTTGCGGATTGATTCTTTTTACTTTTCACTCAGCGTGATAATAAAGTTGCATTTCATCATCATTTGGCATTTTTTTTGTTTATCTTATTTATTTATACTTTTTCATAAATTTAAATGATGCAGATGTGACAATGATTGTTTTGAAAATAATGATATCAATGTTCCTAATTTTGAGCACCCTATCAATAATACGGAAGATGATTTCGAAGATGATGTGGAACCCTCTCCAGAATTTTGAGATTAGTGGAACAAGAATCTAAGGAGATAAAACCCCATCAGGAGGAGATTGAAATACTCAACTTGGGAGAGAAGGATGAGATAAAGGAGTGAAAATCGGTACTAGTATGAAAACGGAAGTGAGGGAAAGATTGCGTGCCTATTGAAGGAGTTTAAAGATGTGTTCGCATGGTCTTACAATGACATGCCGGGTCTGGATACCGATATTGTGCAGCATAAGCTCCCACTCAAGCCAGAATGCCCTCCAGTCAAGCAAAAACTAAGAAGAATGAAGCCGGAAATGTCACTAAAAATTAAAGAGAGGTCCAAAAGCAATTTGACGCAGGATTTTTGGCCGTGGCAAGATACCCACAATGGGTAGCGAATGTTGTACCAGTGCCTAAGAAGGATGGGAAAGTTCGAATGTGTGTTGACTATCGTGATTTAATCGTGCAAGTCCGAAGATAATTTCCCGTTACCACACATCGATACTCTGGTTGATAATACGGCCAAATTTTCGTTATTTTCGTTCATGGATGGATTCTCGGGATATAATCAAATTAAAATGGCACCGGAAGATATGGAAAAAACGACCTTTATCACGTTATGGGGAACATTCTGTATAAGGTTGTCTTTCGGACTCAAGAATGCTGGGGCAACATACCAAAGGGCAATGGTGACACTTTTCATGATATGATGCATAAGGAAATTGAAGTTTATGTGGATGACATGATTGCAAAGTCGGAATCAGAAGAGGAGCATATTTTCAATCTAAGGAAATTATTTGAGAGACTGAGAAAGTACAAACTCAGGTTAAATCCTGCCAAATGCACGTTTGGAGTAAAGTCTGGAAAATTGTTGGGCTTTATTGTCAGTCAAAGAGGGATAGAAGTTGATCCGGACAAAGTAAGAGCGATAACGGAAATGCCTGCGCCCAGAACAGAAAAGGAGGTTCGAGGTTTTTTGGGAAGATTGAACTACATTGCTAGGTTCATCTCCCAATTAACTGATACTTGTGAACCAATGTTCAAGTTACTACGGAAAAACCAGGCCGTAGTCTGGAATGAAGATTGTCAAGTTGCTTTTGAAAAGGTCAAACAATACCTGCAAGACCCTCCTGTATTGCGTCCACCTATGCCAGGAAGACCGCTCATTTTGTATTTGACCGTATTGGATAATTCAATGGGTTGTGTATTGGGTCAGCATGATGAAGATGGGAAAAGAGAGCATGCTATATATTACTTGAGCAAAGATTCACAGATTGCGAACAACGATATTCGTCGTTAGAGCGAACTTGTTGTGCACTGGCGTGGGCTACTCATCGTCTAAGGCAATACATGTTGAGCCACTCTACTTGGTTGATATCCAAGATGGATCCTATCAAGTATATTTTCGAAAAGCCTGCTCTCACTGGAAGGATAGCTCGATGGCAGATGCTATTGTCAGAGTACGACATTGTATATGTTACTCAGAAATCTATCAAGGGTAGCGCTTTAGCGGAATATTTAGCCCATCAACCCATTAATGATTATCAGCCAATGCAACCTGAATTTCCTGATGAAGATATCATGGCTTTATTTGCTGAGAATAAAGAGGACAAAGATGAAAAAGCCTGGACGGTATTATTCGATGGGGCTCGAATGTAATGGGGCATGGAATAGGGGCAGTGCTTATCTCTCCTAAGAATCAATACATTCCAATGACGGCAAGGTTGTGTTTTAATTGCACGAATAATATCGCAGAATATGAAGCCTGTGCCATGGGAATTCGAGCAGCTATAGAGTCTAAAGCAAAAATTCTGGATGTATATGGAGATTCAGCTTTGGTCATCCATCAATTGAAGGGAGAATGGGAGACTAGGGATACTAAATTAATTCCATACCAAGCTTACATCAGGGGATTAATTGAGTATTTCGATTCCATCACGTTTAATCATATACCGCGAGAAGATAATCAATTAGCAGACGCATTGGCTACCTTGTCATCGATGTTTGAAGTTGATCAAGATGCAGAATTGCCAATGATTGAAATGAAGAGTCATGCAAAGCCAGCGTATTGTCATTTCATCGAAGAGGAGGTAGATGGTAAACCTTGGTACTTTGATATCAAGCATTATCTTAGACCCGAGAATATCCAGAGAAGGCATCAGAAAACGACAAAAGGGCGTTAAGGAGGTTGGTTGGCAGTTTCATTTTGAGTGGGGATATTCTATATAAGAGGAATCATGACATGGTTCTCCTTAGATGCGTAGATGCAAAAGAAGCCGACTGATACTAAAAGAAGTACACGAGGGTACATTTGGCACGCACATGAATGGGCACTCAATGGCCAGGAAGATACTGAGAGCGGGGTATTTTTGGTTGACTATGGAAAATGATTGCTGTACACATGTGAGAAAGTGTGAGAAATGCCAGGTATACGCAAGTAATATCAATGTTCCACCCACGACCTTGAACGTGTTGTCTGCACCATGGCCCTTTTCGATGTGGGGAATAGATGTCATCGGAGCTATAGAGCCAAAGGCGTCAAATGGACACCGTTTCATATTAGTTGCAATCGATACTTCACCAAGTGGGTTGAGGCCGCTTCTTATGCTAATGTGACTAGAAAGGTGGTGACCAAGTTCATAAAAAGGGAGTTGATTTGCAGATACGGGATCCCTAACAGGATCATCACTGATAATGCCACTAACTTGAACAACCAGATGATGACAGAGTTATGTGAGGAGTTCAAAATTCATCATCTTAATTCTTCTCCTTATCGTCCAAAGATGAATGGGGCAGTAGAGGCTGCTAACAAAAATATCAAGAAGATTGTGCAGAAAATGGTGGTCACGTATAAGGATTGGCATGAAATGCTTCCTTTTGCTTTACATGGTTATCGCACTTCGGTACGAACATCGACTGGGGCAACGCCTTTCTCGCTTGTATATGGAATGGAGGCAGTACTTCCGTTTGAAGTGGAAATTCCGTCCTTACGAGTTTTAATGGAAACCCAATTAGAAGAGGCGAGTGGGTTCAAGCTCGTTTCGACCAGCTCAATCTCATTGATGAAAAAGACTAACAGCAGTATGCCATGGACAATTGTATCAAAGAAGAATGAAGAAGGCATTTGACAAAAAGGTACACCAAGAGAATTTCATGAAGGTGAGCTGGTGTTGAAGAAGATCTACCTATACAAAAGGATCATAGAGGCAAATGGACTCCAAATTATGAAGGGCCATTTGTAGTGAAGAAAGCATTTTCTGGTGGGGCACTAATTCTCACGAGAATGGACGGAGAGGAGTTACCATTGCCAGTTAATTCTGATGCAGTAAAAAAGTTTTACGCATGATGATTCCGTGATAGTGGTTGCTATTAAAGGGATGTTGATATTATCTTCAACGCTTATTGTACTCTGTGTTTTATTCAATAAATAAATTTCACGTGATTTCATTCATATTTTGGTTGTTTGCATTCCATCTGAAATATTGCATGTCACGCTGAGCTGTTAAGTAGTCAAGTGAAAATGAAAATGAAAATAAGTAAACGCGTGTTGATAAAAGCATCACAGGTATATCAGGTTGGCGAGCTCGGTCCTGGAGGATGTCGAAAGGAAAAACGAAAAAAAGGTTACATGTTGAGTTTGTTGTTAATAAAGTTGTCAAGACATAGTATTTTCGAAAAAGTTTTGAAAAATACCGTTGGTGAATACTTCCCTGATTCAAGGTTTTGGGTGTAACCGGTGTTCTTTTCTTGATAAAGCATCTGCATTCACATTACTTGAACCCTAACTTTTTCGTTTCTCACAAGACGAAATTTCGCCATATGCCTAATATTGGGGCAGTTTTCATCATGTTACATATCACCGATAATCCGTTGATTAGGGAGATATAAAAAAAAAAAAAAAAAAATGAAAAAATGAAGTTGATGTGTCAGCACTACATAGTTTCGTTTCAGGTTTAAATTCAAGAGAAAGTCAGACAAACAAGATTCGGAGTGACGTGTGGCCATTTTTCGTTATCCAATCGTCAAAAGTTTCATCCAATTGCACCCCTTTTGAGCCAAAATTCATAATTGTTTTCATCACCCTAGACAAGAATCATTAGCATGTCGACGTCAATTTGAAAGGGTACATCACAAGCATCCAAAGTTGAGAAAAAATGAATGAAAGGGGAAATATCATAAAAGACCACAACAGGGGCAACGAAAAGAATGATCCAAAGGGAAAGAAAGAAAAAACAACAATAAATATGCTTGAAGTTCAAATCCCTAAGGACAATTGACTGGGCACCTTGCAAATGATTCTTGTTTAAAGACTTTAACCATCAAACACTTATTTGGGCCTTTGTTATCCTTTCTTTCAAAACCCTTTGACCTTTAGCCACGGTACAAGCCCATAAAAGTCCACGCTGACTGAAGACTGTTGGTCCTAATCTTTCTCACGAATTTAACTTTGAAACAAATATGTGGTGAACGACACAATTCAGTGTTTTTTCAAAAAAAAAAAAAAAAAAAAAAAAAAAAAAAAAAAATCTCCCTGTCAATCGAAGATCATCCAATTTGGGGGAATCCTTCATACCCAAATCTTTTCACTTTTCCATTGTGCAAAATTGGGGCAGTATGGGAGCACAACATGTTAATAGCACTTTTCCCCAAAGGAGGGACACACATACGTTAATCATTATTCATTTGTTTTTCATAGCCATTCTTCCACATTCTACAGGGTTCAAATTAATTTCGATTGCAAAAAGCGATAAAAAGAATTTTAACTCAGGGTTACACTTTCTTCCTGCTCATCAAAGGGTTCTATACCTATCAACGTTGTTTTTAGGAATGCGTTTTGAACGTACATTGTGTTTGATGACAATATTAACAATGGATTCCAAGCATGGAATTTTCAAAAAAAAAAAAAAAAAAAAAAATGATGAAAAGCGAGAGTAAAAGAAAAGACCAAAATGAAGGTCTCATGTGTCCATGCATCCATGCATCATCATGACATAACATCATCTTAGAGGAAGCGAGGAAAATTGTTTGCAAAATCTTCATGTTTTACTCGGCATTTATCAACTTTTCAAAGTTACAAATCAAGGTTGTAATTTTCTGTTATCGACCCTCTGCATGGCAATGGTCAGATTTAAATTTCTGTTCTGTGAGTTTGGCCCTCTGCGAGGCAATGGTCAAATCCAGGTTTTAATTTTC
The DNA here is from genome assembly GCF_029865625.1 of Vigna umbellata. NCBI lineage: Eukaryota > Viridiplantae > Streptophyta > Magnoliopsida > Fabales > Fabaceae > Vigna > Vigna umbellata. The sequence continues at coordinate 9,970,757 of NC_142173.1, forward strand.
TGTTATCGACCCTCTGCATGGCAATGGTCGGATTTAAATTTCTGTTTTGTGAGTTTGGCCCTCTGCGAGGCAATGGTCAAATCCAGGTTTTAATTTTCTGTTATCGACCCTCTGCATGGCAATGGTCGGATTTAAATTTCTGTTCTGTGAGTTTGGCCCTCTGCGAGGCAATGGTCAAATCCAGGTTTTAGTTTTCTGTTATTGACCCTCTGCATGGCAATGGTCAGATTTTAAATTTCTGTTCTGTGAGTTTGGCCCTCTGCGAGGCAATGGTCAAATCCAGGTTTTAGTTTTCTGTTATTGACCCTCTGCATGGCAATGGTCAGATTTTAAATTTCTGTTCTGTGAGTTTGGCCCTCTGCGAGGCAATGGTCAAATCCAGGTTTTAGTTTTCTGTTATCGACCCTCTGCATGGCATTGGTCAGATTTTAAATTTCTGTTCTGTGAGTTTGGCCCTCTGCGAGGCAATGGTCAAATCCAGGTTTTAATATTCTGTTATCGACCCTCTGCATGGCAATGGTCGGATTTAAATTTCTGTTCTGTGAGTTTGGCCCTCTGCGAGGCAATGGTCAAATCCAGGTTTTAGTTTTCTGTTATTGACCCTCTGCATGGCAATGGTCAGATTTTAAATTTCTGTTCTGTGAGTTTGGCCCTCTGCGAGGCAATGGTCAAATCCAGGTTTTAGTTTTCTGTTATTGACCCTCTGCATGGCAATGGTCAGATTTTAAATTTCTGTTCTGTGAGTTTGGCCCTCTGCGAGGCAATGGTCAAATCCAGGTTTTAGTTTTCTGTTATCGACCCTCTGCATGGCATTGGTCAGATTTTAAATTTCTGTTCTGTGAGTTTGGCCCTCTGCGAGGCAATGGTCAAATCCAGGTTTTAGTTTTCTGTTATCGACCCTCTGCATGGCAATGGTCGGATTTAAATTTCTGTTCTGTGAGTTTGGCCCTCTGCGAGGCAATGGTCAAATCCAGGTTTTAATTTTCTGTTATCGACCCTCTGCATGGCAATGGTCGGATTTAAATTTCTGTTCTGTGAGTTTGGCCCTCTGCGAGGCAATGGTCAAATCCAGGTTTTAATTTTCTGTTATCGACCCTCTGCATGGCAATGGTCAGATTTAAATTTCTGTTCTGTGAGTTTGGCCCTCTGCGAGGCAATGGTCAAACCCAGGTTTTAGTTACTGATACTTTACTTGACATTGGTCGTTTGGCATCGTGACTTGAATCATTTGGTTCGTTTTGTTTTCATGATTGAAACCCAGACAAAATTAGTGTCTTTATCTTTACTTAGCTTTACTTAAATAATACGAAAAGATTAAATTTTCATATTATTTAGTAATATCTAAGTAAAGAGGGGCAGCTGTCAACACCCAATTTTGTCCGGGTTGAAACAATGTGTTTTTATTGGCTTTTATTTTATTTTATTTTTTTTTATGTATTTAGATTTTTTGCTTTTAATTTTTTCTATTTTATTTCTTATTTTCAATTTGTTTTAATAGTGTTAATTAATCAAAATAATTAAAAAATTGAAAAATAAAATTAAAATTAAAAATAAAGTAAAAAAAAATAATAAATAAAATAAAATTGGAAAAAGTAAAAAAATAGAAAAAGGGGAGAAAACGTGGGAAATGGGGGAAGAGACGTGTCTCAGCAGGGGAGACCAGGTTGTTACAAGAGAATAATTCCAAGATTTTGGGGAGCAGAATTGGATTTTGGGTGGATCAGAGAGAGAGAATAGAAAGGAGGAGGGCACACGAGAAGAGCATTATCTGGAATCATCATCCAGAGTCAGCATTGGCACCGGCACCGGCGAGAAGAGGCCACCGTCTACGCAGCGAACGATAGCAGCCACCTTAACAGCAGGTAAGTCTCTGTGCTTCCAGAATCATCGTGAACGCTTACTGCATAATTGCTTCTTATGCTTATTCCATGATGAATGCTTTTCCTCTGAACACCATGAGTTCCCTCATCACCAACCTCCCCTTCTTTTCATTCTCTGTTACACCATATTTCCTCTCTCTGCTATAACTCCCATGCTCACGGCCAATCTCAACAAATCAAAATCCAAAACCCATCGCACAATCCAAGAATGAAGAGATGAACTGGAGCGATGGCCGATGATGGTCTCAGCGGTGAAAGGCGGAGAGCTCGACGAAGAAGAGGCAGCTCGTATGTTTGAACTGGCGGAGACGAACCCCTCCCTGGGGTTGCCGGTATCGGAGAGTGCAAACAAGAGCAAGGAAGCAGTGGCGCGAGGGTATTGAGTCCCGGCGGCCTGGAGCTGTTGAGAAGGAATTTGGTGGCCGTGGAGGTGGCCGAGGAGGTGGATGAGTATAGGCATGGGGAGGGACATCATCGTGACAGTGCATGCTCGTCGTGGAGGTTTTAGCAATGGTGAAGTGGATGTTGATGGATGAGGATGGCACGAGCGGATCGGAGATGAAGACGGAGGAAAACCATCCCTGAGAATCGCTGGTTTTCGAAGAGAGAGAAGTGGAAACGATGGTGTCTTGGCTGACGGTGGTTCTGGTGGTGCGAAGGGGTCGCCGGTGAAGCCAAGGCGCGTTCTGTTTGAGGTGACGGTGGTCGGCCATGGCAGAGGTGGTGATCAGTTGTGGTGATTGAACAAGAAACCTTGAATCTCTGGAGAAGGTGCAAATCGGCTTGAAGGAGTGAGAATGAGGATGAATCTCTGAACCCCTAGGAAATTCTAGGTTAGAAGCATTGGACTGGGCCAGGCCCAGAAATGAACGTACGTCCGGGAACATTCAGCTTTTTTTTTTTGACCGTTCGTTCAACATTCCAAATGAACGAGCGCTCGTTATCTAAACGAGCGAACGCTCGTTATCCTTAAGCCTTTTTGAGCGTTCGTTTCTCACCAATGAGCGATCGTTATCTAAACGAGCGAACGCTCGTTAACCTTAAGCTTTTTTTGAGCGTTCGTTTCTCACAAACGAGCGCTCGTTATCTAAACGAGCGAGCGCTCGTTATCTAAACGAGCGAGCGCTCGTTATCTAAACGAGCGAGCGCTCGTTAACTTTCAGCCTTTTTGACCGTTCGTTAACCATTCCAAACGAACGAGCGCTCGTTATCCAAACGAGCGAACGCTCGCCTTTTTGACAGTTCGTTCAACATTCCAAATGAACGAGCGCTCGTTATCTAAACGAGCGAGCGCTCGTTATCTAAACGAGCGAGCGCTCGTTAACCTTAAGTCTTTTTGACCGCTCGTTAACCTTAAGTCTTTTTGACCGTTCGTTAACCATTCCAAACGAACGAGCGCTCGTTATCCAAACGAGCGAACGCTCGCCTTTTTCACCGTTCGTTCAACATTCCAAATGAACGAGCGCCCGTTATCTAAACGAGCGAACGCTCGTTAACCTTAAGCCTTTTTGACCGTTCGTTCAACATTCTCGCCAAGCGAGCGAACGCTCGTTCTCTTTAAGCTTTTTGACCGTTCGTTCAAATCTTCTCCCTGAAGAGCGCTCGTTATCCAAACGAACGAGCGTTCGTTTCCGAACCAATGAACGCTCGTTACTCAGCCTCAATTTCTCAACGTCCGTTCGCCATGCCTTCAACGAGCGTTTGTTATTGAGCCTTCGTTCTCAACGTCCGTTCATCATATCTCTCGACGAACGCTCATCATTCAGCTCACATTTCTAAACGTCCGTCCGTTATGTTCCCCAATGGACGTTCGTCCTCTCCCCCAACGAACGTTCGTTCTTTACCTAACGAACGCTCGTTATTCTGAATCTCTTCCCAGCGTCCGTTCAGCCTCTCAATTTTCTTTTGTTTATTTATTTTTTCTTTATTGTCTTATTTTATTTTGTTCTATTTATTTATTTTAGACATTTACTTATCCTAAAATATATATTTAATAATACAATATTGATAGTTTAAATAAAAAGAAATTTCAAAAATATGTTTTAAAGGTTTAAGCACACGTGTGACCGCTCGCGTCGTCCTTGTGCTAAAAACCTTCTCTTCTCCTTAAATAAATTTCAAAAAATACGTTTTAAAGGTTTAAGCACACGTGTGACCGCTCGCGTCGTCCTTGTGCTAAAAACCTTTTCTTCTTTTCTTAAGTAAAATTTCAAAAATATGTTTTAAAGGTTTAAGCACACGTGTGACCGCTCGCGTCGTCCTTGTGCTAAAAACCTCTTCTTCTTCCTTAAATAAATATACAAAAAGTATATGTTTTAAAGGTTTAAGCACACGTGTGACCGCTCGCGTCGTCCTTGTGCTAAAAACCTTTTCTTCTTCTTAAATAAAATTTACAAAAATATGTTTTAAAGGTTGAACACTCGTGTGATCGCTCGCATCGTCCTAGTGTTCGATACCTTTCTCTCTTATTTATGTAATATTAAACGAAGGTATGAGTGCTCGTGCGATCGTCCGCATCAGCCTAGCACTCAATACTCTCAAGTTTTCCTAAATAAGTAAATAATGGTATGTGTGCTCGTGCGATCGTCCGCATCAGCCTAGCACTCAATACCCTTAAGTTTTCCTAAATAAGTAGATAACGGTATGAGTGCTCGTGTGATCGTTCGCATCGGCCTAGTGCTTAATATCGTTATCTCTCTTTTCAAAAATAATTAATTAAAAGTATTTAAATATCATTTTAAAGGAATGAGTACTCGTGCGACCGTTCGCGTCGGCCTAGTACTCATTACCTTCTTTTTCTCGAAAATATTAAAAACATAAAAATCTCCAAAAATTAAAAACATCTGCTTTTTCAAACAAACAAACAGTCTTTCAGCTAGAACTACGTAACCCTGATTTCTCATTTTGAATGAGAATACGTAGGAGCAAGGTCAATCCTTGTCGGGCCCAAAAAACTAAAAAATATATTTTGTTTATTTTTATTTTTATTTTAGGGATAGTTAAACATTTTGAAACCCACATCAAATTCGCGTATTTAGTTAAAGGTACTGCCTTAGGGCAGGCGTTGTAGGGTGCTGATACCTTCCCTACACGTAACCGACTCCCGAACCCAGAATATGGTTTTCGTGGACCGTGCTTTATCATTTTGAGGTTTTTCCATAGTTTTCCATAATAAACTATGGTGGCGACTCCAAATCTCTTTTTTTAAAACCCGTTTTCTTATTTGGATCGTCGTCCCGTCGCGATTCCGGTTGCGACAATAGCCATCTACTGATAGATGTTGGGATGAGTCAGATGAGAGCCTCTACTGATGGATGCTAGTGACGACATCTACTGATGGATACCGATGAGAAAGATCAACATCAACTGATGGATGCTGATGAAAAGGATTTGCATCTAATGATGGATGCCGGAAAATCCGGATGAAAGCATCTACTGATAGATGCTGCTAGATCAGGATTTTTATGCTTATTTGAATTGTGTTTATTCTGTTGTTATGTACTTGGTTTAATGAATTGTGCTGCAACGGTTTGGTATGATGTGATAAACTGTTTGTGATGAGTAATATTCTTGTGTTTGCTCTATTTTTCTATGATGCATGTTGAGTTAATGATTGGTGAGGATTTTAAGCATAGATGGTGGTTGCTCATAGTTGTTTTAAAAACAGATGCATGATTTCAATTGTGATTAATTTGTTGGGCAGGATGTTATTAAATTTTGGAACTTGATGGAACCTGTGAGAGTTTGGACTCTAGAGTTTTTGATTGATTAAATGCTATTGCTTTGGAATCATGATTGATTTTGCCAAATTTTCTATGATTTAACCACTTGTTTGCTTATTACACATGATAAGGGCCATGTTTTCTTCTTCCTTAGAGCCAATGCCAATAGGTGAACCCAACAAAGAACAATGTTTCTCTTTACCCTTTGAACCTTGAGCCTAAATTTGAAAGTTGAAAAACCCTTTTTGAAATCCTTACCTTTGTGAAATTCATTAAAGAGCATTGAGCAAAAGAAAAAGCAAAAGAGAAGAAAAGAAAGAAAAAGAAAGGTTAAGCTCAATGCAAGTAAAGTTGAGAATGAGCTCAAGATTGGTTTCCCATATAAAAGAAGAAAGAGAGTTGATTGTTAATAAGAATAAATGAATTATGCACTCTCTTAACCCAAGGATTTTGTTGTCTAGAAAAACCAATTTTCTTCTTAGCCCGACCATGTTACAAGCCTTGAAAAGTCCTTGTGATGATAACTTGTTTGTGAGTGTGTTTGATATGTGTTTAAATGAAAGGCAAAGTTGATTCATGTGACATCCTGATGGTAGAGTGTAAGAGTGTCACCTCACTATACACCTTTGAGAGTAAGTGAAATACTTTTGATTGCTTGAGTGAAACACTTTTGAGTGCTTGATTGAAACACTATATTTGGTGAGGAATAGTTCCATGCATATAGGGTAACATTCTTGCTTGGTTGTTTGATAATAGTTTAAAATATCGTTATCTGTGAGGTAATTTTGATGCTAAATGCATCCTTTTTGACTTAGAAACTTACTTTGACTCATGTTTTTGCTTTAGTTTTGTGAATAAGAAAGTTGATATTATACTTGATGATTTTATCACCAAATTCCCTTGATTTTGTAGGCTATTGGAATGATTTGAAGGAAGAGTTAAAGTACCAAATAGTTGGAATGCATAAAAGTCAACCAGAGTGCAAAAAAGTCAACCACAAAAGTCAACCACGAAGCTTGGGCGCCCAGGAGGCTTGAGTGGCCAGAAATCGACGTCAACCGCCAGGGCACCCAAAAAGGGGCGCCCGAGCGGCATGCGTCGTGGATTAGGCCCAATTTTTGCTCTGTTTCAACTCTTTTGGATCGGGCCCTGTTTCTACTCTTTTCCGACTCTATTTAAAGGATCCAAGGACTCTAGGTTTAGAATCTTTTGATGGCTTTAGCACAGAAATACACTTTTCACCCCTTGGGGGTAGATTTGGGGATGGTAACAGCTCTCGTATTCCTGGAGGGTAGATTTGGGGATGGTAACAGCTCTCCTTTTCTCTTTCTGGGGTTTTTCTATCTCTTCCATTCTTTCATTCCATTGTAATTCTATTTGTTGATTGAGGGATGATGTAACCTTGTGAACTCTCATGTATTTGAATTTATTCTTAATCATATATTCTTTATTCATTAATTGTTAGGGAATTCATCTCTTTTAATGCTTGCTCTATTTAACTCATTTAGTTGCATGATTTATGAATTGCATGGGTGCCGAGAGGTTCCTTACAATTCAAGTTCTTGTTGAATTCTCCCAAGGGTAATATTTCTCAGGAATGAGGGTATGAGTACTTGGTCGTCTTAAGCTCTTGATCTTCAGACTTAATTCTCTAAGAACGCTAGGAATAACACGAACTAGGAATTAAGGCAGGCTTATTGCTCCAAGGGATTGGGTTCTAAGTACTTTCGTGAGTGACATTAACATTAATGCATAAAAAAGAATTTTTATATACATGAGAGTAAACTTGGTGAAATCAAACTCCAACAACATTTTCATCTCATATTATCAACTTCATCCATTCATTCTTGTGTTTAGCCTCAATTGATCAAATTGCATTCATGTTTATTTTATTGTATTTGCATTCAAAAACCCCAAAATATGTTCTTTAGAGTCTTAATTAGTTGAGTAATCACATAACTGTTTAGTGTCGTGAGTCCTCTGGGATACGATACTTGGTCTTACCATTTTATATTACTTGTGCGATTTGGTACACTTGCCAATCCATCAACATTGTTGATTATTCATGAGGTTTGCATCTGTTGTGTATGTCTTGATTATGTGAGCACCACAGTTGAAGCTTGATTGGCTAAAGCATCATTATATATTGACTAATCTTTCTATGATGAGCATTCATGAGTAATTTACTTGTCTAAAAAGAAAATGCTTTTTGATATGCTTGACCATTGTAGTATGATTATTTGGTTTAAGCCAAGTTACATTTTGCTTGAGGACAAGCAAAGTTTCAAGTTTGGGATTGTGATAACAGATAAATATATCATTATTTGTGATATAATTCTGATACTAAACGCATCCTTTTTCGTTTTAGAAGCTTGCTTGAACTCATGTTTTTAGCATAGTTTTGTGAATAAGTGAGTAGAAAGTATACTTGATGATTTTACCACTAAATTTCCTTGATTTTGTAGGTTATTGGTATGATTTGGAAGAAGAGCAAAAGTATCAAAAAGTTGGAATTCAAGAGGGACAGTCAAAGCATAAAAAAAGAAGCATAGGAGGTCACGCAAGGTGCCTAGGCGCCCCATTCTAGGCGTTGGGCGCCAATTTGTGTGGTGCAGGGCGCCTGGGTGCCCCATTCTAGGCGTTTGAGTGCCAGCTTTGTACCTAGGGTGCTTGGGCACCCTAGTGAGGGCGTTGAGCGCCACTTTTTTCCCACACAACGCCTGGGTGCCCCACTTAGGGCGCTAAGCGCTAGTGACGTAGACTTTATTATTTTGTTCTATTTAAGGACATGGACGTCCTATGGATTGTATCTCTTGATGGCTTAAGCACAGAAACTCACTTTTCACCCCTTGGAGGCAGATTTGGGGATGTGGGAGTTCTCCTCTTCAATTTCTACGTTTTTCTATCTCTTTCATTCCATTGTTCATCTAGCTTCCCCATGACAAGGGGGAACTAAATTCAATTTGTTGTTGGGGAAGATGTAACCTTTAGACTTGATACCAGTTAAAAAACTGTTATTTTCATGCTTAAAATTGATACTAAAAGCAACCTTTATACTTAGAAATTAGCTTGAAATCATGCTTTTCTTCATATTTTCAGAAATAAGAGAGCTGGACAGGTTTATGCTTGATTTCAGTGTTTTTGTGCAGGTTTTAAGGTGAATTTGGTGAAAGAAGTGAAGAAGGAGAGATATGAAATCAGAAAAGACATCAAAAAGTGCAAAAGGAGAAGCTGAAGTCACCGCTCAGCGGCAGTTTACCGCTGAGCGGCACTCAGGAGCTTACGGGAGGTCCGCTGAGGGGCAAAATGGCCGCTGAGGGGAAGAAACGTCTCACGCACTTACCGCTGAGCGGCACTTTTATGGGCTTGGACCTAATTTTCTGTAATTTACGAATAATATATAAGCTTTAGGGTTTCCTAGGGTTAGGTATCTTTGGCTGGAACGAAGTAAACACTCTCTCTTCCACCCCTTTGAAGGAGGATCTTGGATGTTGAGGCTTCCTCTTCACCTTTTTAGGGTTTTATCTTTCATTCTTTCATTGTAATTCATCTAGGTTCACCATGAATATGGTGAACTAAACTCTGTATGTTTGTTGGGGAATCAATGTAATCTTTTGAAGCTCTCATATATGGAATCTATTTTTACATCTTTTAATTAAGACTTATGCTTTCTTTCATCATTAGTTAGGGTTTTTCCTCTTTTCTTAATGCTTGCATTGTTTAACTCATTTGATGCATGATGATTGGTTTTGTCGATACGGGCGCGTACGGGGAAGTCTAGATCCGGGGAATTTCTCCCAATATTATATTGGTTGTCGTTAAGCTCCTGCACTTATGAACTGATCATTAGGAATGCTAGGAATTGTATGAACTCGTGATTAGGGAGAAGCCTTCTTGAAAGGTACTTTAGAGAGTGGCATTAACATTGATGATTTGAATGTTGAATTCCTAAAATATATGAGAGTGGATAAGATGAAATTGAACCCCAACAACATATTCATACATATATTTCATTGAAAGTGTTTATCTTTTGCTTTTTGCCATTGATCAAAACTTCATGCATACATAATTAATTTTCGTCTTTTGCATATAAAATCAAATATTTCGTCTTTAAGTCTTAGCTAATCAAGAAACCATACAACTAAACTAGGCCGTGAGTCCTTTGGAAAGAACGATACTTGGTCTTACCAAGTTTATTACTTGAACGATTCGGTCACACTTGCCGATTGAAAAACAAGTTTGTGACATCATAATTTGGTGTTCATAAATTTGTCCATCAAGTTTTTGGCGCCGTTGCCGGGGACTCGTGGTTTAACTGGTTAATTTGTGTGATTATTGATTATCTTTGACTTGTTTTTGAATTTTTAATTTAAATTTCGAATTTTTATTTTTTGTTTATATTTTTCAGTTTGTATTTTATTTTATTTTATTTTATTTTTTTTGTTATTATTTTATTTTATTTCATTTTTCTGTTTTCTGTTTTTCTGTTTTCTGTTTTTATTTCATCTTCTTATCTCTGATCTTATATCTTCTTTTATATCTTTTTGTGCTAACAATTGTTTTTAGGGTTTTGTGCCTAATGTTTGCAGAATGCAATTTGGTCAAGAATTTAACTATATGGGCACTCAATTCTACCAAAGTAATCTCAACCACTGGTGGGAACCTCACTCAAGCATGGATCAAAGCCAATTTTGGCAAGCTGCTGGACAATTTGAGAACCAACAACAACAACAATGGCAGCAACAACCCTTTCTATCAGGAAGTTTGGATAGGTTGGAGGACACCCTTCAACGATTCTTGAAAAATTCCGACTCTACTCAAAAAAGCATTGAAGAATCATGTAAAAGAATGGAGATGCAACTTCGTTACATCAATCAGAGATTGAATGATGATGTTAATACTGAAGTTAATCTTAAGGAGGAAGGGCAAGTCATTATCACTGAAAGTGACAAGATTCTTGATGAAGAAAAATTAGAGGGAGATGAGTTAAGTATCTACTGAAGGATGCTAGGTGGTTAAGTATCTACTGAAGGATACTATGTTTGTAACACCTACTGATGGGTGTTGGTAAGAAAATTTTGCACCTACTGATGGGTGTTGGTGGATTTTGGGTCAGGCTCGTGACGTTAAACAAGCGCTACCTGGGAGGCAACCCAGTTGATTGAATATTTCTGTTTGTTTATTTTAGTTAGGGTTTCCATAAGCATTTTAAACATTGAATTGCAGGGAACCAGTGAGGGGCATGTATGGGAGGCACGTAGGTTAAAAAAAGAAGGAGAAGAGCACATCACGAAAGTGCCGCTGAGCGGTAATTTACCGCTGAGCGGTACTCTCGCAGAATGGGTTTTAAGTTCCCCTTAGCGGGACCCGAGCCCATTAGGGTATTTTTAAACCCTAAGCTACGCACTCTCTCACACTTTCAGACTTTTCTTTGCACAAACACTCCCACATACCTTCTCCACGGTTTTCCACATTTTTTCACTCTTCCCTCTTAAGAAAATTTCTCTTCCACTCAATTTTTCACTAGTGTGTCATCAAAGTTTGGGGTTGGAAGAGAGCATTCTAGCTTGGAAGCATTCTCATTGCATCTAGTATCTCCACCCAAGTAAGTAAAATGCATTTTGTTCATCCTAGGGTTCTTGATTTTGAATGTGATTGTCAAAGCATGAATATTTAGGGGTTTTGATTTCTATGCATGATTTGATGATATATTTGATGTTTGAACCGATTAAACTGCATGATTATGAACTGGAAAACTGAAAATTGCATTTGGGTGGAGTTAGGACAGCTTTAAAACAGGTTTTTCAAAAATCTGCAGAGTTACCGCTGAGGGGTAAACTGCCGCTGAGCGGCACTCTGCCAGATTTGGTTTTTCTGGTTTTTTGTGATCTAGAATGTGGTACTGGTGGCGCTGAGGGGAAATTCTGGCCCTCAACGGTGGTTTAGCTTCGAAAGGAGTTGTGTTCTGTGTTTTACTAATGCTTAACATCATGTTCTGTGGTTTTGTATTTGTGTTTTGAATGTAGGAATGGCATCCTTTTCAGGAAAAAGATTGAAAACCATGGCAACCAAGAGAAAAGAAAAAGGAACCAGAGCAACCCCACTCTAGCAGGTTCCTCTCTAGGAAACATGAGAAGCACTTTAGGGTGGTTCAGGACAGGAGACTTCTGATGGAGAGAAAGGTTGGAATGATACCTAACTTTGCTCCTCAATTTGGAGAGCAAGTGTTAGGGAATGATTGGGAAAAGCTAGCCACTTATCCTGCACCTGCCAACATAGCTGTGGTAAAGGAATTTTACACCAATGCAAAGAAGATTGGTGATTATCCAGCTGAGAATTATTTGGGCTATGTCAGAGGCCATGCTATCAGGTATGATCCTGATTTTATTAATAACTTCCTGGACACTGTATGGGCTGGTGAGCAGTGCCAGTTTGCTCTTTGCATGGAGGAAGGTGCTGATTATGAGGATGTGGAGAGAGTACTGTGTATACCTGGAGGACACTTCCAAAGGAATCGATCTGGCTTAGTGGTTAACATTAGGAGGACAGATTTGACTCCTCTTGCAAAGTATTGGATGGCGTTTTCTCATGCCAACATTCAACCATGTTCACATGTGTCAGATATTACTCTCAGCAGGGCATTCTTCATCTACTGTGCTATCAGAAACTTGAATGTTAATATTGGGCAGGTGATAGCTGATGAGATTAGTGTGTGCGCTAATACTTCAAATAACAAAGCACCACTAGGACATCCCTCTTTGATCACGCACCTTTGCAAGATAGCTGGGTGGACACTTCTGCTCCACCATTTGAGAGGCCAAGAAAAGCTATTGATGAGGCCTATTACAGACAGTACTGTGGAGGTGAGGATGTAGCTCAGCCAGTTCCACCACGCCAGGCTCGTAGAGAGAGATGGCCAGCACAGAGCCAGACATCTGCTGATACACATGAAGCAGAACCATTCCAGATGAGGGACATGTATATGTCTCTTATAGGTGCTCAGTTGCAGTCCATTCACAGAGGGCAGGTGGCCACTGCTGAGATGATTGTGGGGATGTATGATACACCTCCAGCCCACAGGTGGACTATGGATGAATTCCATAATGTGGTAGCTTGGCCAGAAGAACCAGTGCATGGAGGAGGAGCTGGAGCAGCTGAAGCTTCAGCTAGAGAGATGGAAGAAGATGAAGCTGATGATGATGATGCATTTGAAGATGATGAAGATGAGGAGGAAGAGGAAGATACAGAGGACAGCTCAGACTGATGAGGAGCTGAGATAGCATTTACTGATAAATGCTATCATATGATTATGCTTTTGTGGTTTAAGTTTTCTGAACTTATTTGTTTTTGTTTTTAGATTAGGGTTTGATGTACTCTATTGAACACCTATTTTGTTATGATGGTTTGCTATTAACTGTGGTTGTGTGATAAGTAATGATGAATGATGTTTATGATTAATTGATGTTGAGATGATGTGCACATTAAAATGCTTATACAGGTGATTCACAAACTTTGTGGACAAATGCAGGATATCATGATTGTGATTGTGAAATTAAGTAGGATGTGTATGTCAAATGTGAATGAGCTTATATGTGAGGTTTTGAGCTCCAGAGTTGTTATTGTTGAATGCTATTACTTTGAAAGCATGAATGATTTTGCCCAGGTTTTCTATGATTTAATCAATTGCTTGTTTTGCATCATATGATCAAGGCCGTTTGTTGGAAACCTTTTTATTGGCCAAATTCGTAAAATTAGCCCACTAAAAGAGAAAAATTTGTGTTCTATCCTTTTGAACCCTTAGCCTTGAACATACACTGAAACCCTTGATTGAAAATCTTTACCTTGAGTTAAGTTGAAGATCTTATGTGATATTGTTAAATGTTCAAGTTTGGGGTTGTTGGGAAAACATGAAAAAAGGAAAAGCATTGAGCAAAGAGCTAAAAAGTAAGAATATGCAAAGAAAAAGAAAAGAAAAGAAAAAGAAGCAAAGCTCAATGCAAAGGCAAAAGAAAGTTGGGAATGAATAAGATGATTGTGTTGTTATGATTCTCTTAACTCAAGGATTTTGTGATCCAGAAAAACCAATTTTCTTGTTAGCCCAGCCACATTATAAGCCATTGAAAAGTCCTTGTGATGATGCATGCTTGTGAATGTTTTTGATTGTGGTAAAATGAAAAGCAAAGTTAATTCATGTGACATTGTGATAGTAGAGTGAATGAGTGATCACCTTTTATACACTTGTGTGTTGAGTGAAATACTTTACCTAGTGAGGAAATATTCCATTAGCACATGAACATCCATGCTTAATTGATTGGTCATTCATGAAAAAGAGCATTTGTTGGGTATTAACTGACTTTGTGAAACACTAAAGCATGTGCACATCTTGATTGAACTCTTGGTCATAAGTTTGATTGAAGTTTTTACTTATCTTGAAAAGAAGATTTTTGAATGAAGTGAACCATCATATGAATTGGTTGAAAATGGAGTTACATCTTGTTTGCTTGAGGACAAGCAAAGTTCTAAGTTTGGGGTTGTGATAACAGTTGAAAAACTGTTATTTTCATGCTTAAAATTGATACTAAAAGTAACCTTTATACTTAGAAACTAGCTTGAAATCATGCTTTTCTTCATATTTTCAGAAATAAGAGAGCTGGACAGGTTTATGCTTGATTTCAGTGTTTTTGTGCAGGTTTTAAGGTGAATTTGGTGAAAGAAGTGAAGAAGGAGAGATATGGAATCAGAAAAGACATCAAAAAGTTCAAAAGGAGAAGCCGAAGTCACCGCTCAACGGCAGTTTACCGCTGAGCGGCACTCAGGAGCTTACGGGAGGTCCGCTGAGGGGCAAAATGGCCGCTGAGGGGAAGAAACGTCTCACGCACTTACCGCTGAGCGGCACTTTTATGGGCTTGGACCTAATTTTCTGTAATTTACGAATAATATATATGCTTTAGGGTTTCCTAGGGTTAGGTATCTTTGGCTGGAACGAAGTAAACACTCTCTCTTCCACCCCTTTGAAGGAGGATCTTGGATGCTGAGGCTTCCTCTTCACCTTTTTAGGGTTTTATCTTTCATTCTTTCATTGTAATTCATCTAGGTTCACCATGAATATGGTGAACTAAACTCTGTATGTTTGTTGGGGAATCAATGTAATCTTTTGAAGCTCTCATATATGGAATCTGTTTTTACATCTTTTAATTAAGACTTATGCTTTCTTTCATCATTAGTTAGGGTTTTTCCTCTTTGCTTAATGCTTGCATTGTTTAACTCATTCGATGCATGATTATTGGTTTTGTCGATACGGGCGCGTACGGGGAAGTCTAGATCCGGGGAATTTCTCCCAATATTATATTGGTTGTCGTTAAGCTCCTGCACTTATGAACTGATCATTAGGAATGCTAGGAATTGTATGAACTCGTGATTAGGGAGAAGCCTTCTTGAAAGGTACTTTAGAGAGTGGCATTAACATTGATGATTTGAATGTTGAATTCCTAAAATATATGAGAGATGATAAGATGAAATTGAACCCCAACAACATATTCATACATATATTTCATTGAAAGTGTTTATCTTTTGCTTTTTGCCATTGATCAAAACTTCATGCATACATATTTAATTTTCGTCTTTTGCATATAAAACCAAATATTTCGTCTTTAAGTCTTAGCTAATCAAGAAATCATACAACTAAACTAGGCCGTGAGTCCTTTGGAAAGAACGATACTTGGTCTTACCAAGTTTATTACTTGAACGATTCGGTCACACTTGCCGATTGAAAAACAAGTTTGTGACATCATAATTTGGTGTTCATAAATTTGTCCATCAAGACTCTCATGTATTTGAATTGATTTTAATTATATATGTTGCTTTCATTAATTCTTAGGGTAATTCTTCTTTTTTCAATGCTTGTTATGTTTAACTCATTCAATGCATGATGTATGATTTTCATGAGTACCAGGAGGTATCTTACAATTCAGGTTCTGAATAATTGCTCCCAAGAGCAATATTGCCTAGGGATGGGGATAGGAGGATTGGTCATCTTAAGCTTCTAATCGTAATGCAAAATTAATTATTAGGGATGCAAGGGATTGTGGTATAGTAATTAAGAATAGGCTTTCTTCGCCGAGGGATCGAGTTTTAAGTACTTTAGAAAGTGACGTTAACAATTGAGTAAAGAAGACAAATTTGTATATACATGAGAGTAAGCTAGGTGAAATCTAAACCCCAACAACATACTCATATCATATTTTCAACTTCATCCATTCATTCTAGTGTTTAGCCTCAATTGATCAATTTGTATTCATATTTACTTTCTTTTTTTTGCATTCAAAATCCTTAATTGTTTTTCAAAAAGTCTTAATTAGTTGAGTAATCACATGACTGTTTAGTGTCATGAGTCTTCTGGGAAACGATACTTGGTCTTAGCATTTATTATTACTTGATACAATTCGGTACACTTATCGACATCTTAACAGGCGTTTGGAGGATAACGTGTTAGATGGATTCGTAATTAGTAGTAGGCCAGATGAATGGCGATTTTCAGGTCAAGGACGACTATCTCCTCATATACTTTCGTAAGGCTTCTATCCTAATCAAAGGCTTCGAGAAAATCGAGATCAGGCATATCCCCCGCGAAGACAATTCCCAAGTGGATATGTTGTCCAAACTTAGTGACAGTAAGGAGAAGGGGTAGTTGACCACCATAATTCGGTAGGTTTTGGCGAAACCCTCAGTATAATGCTTGACGCCAAGAAGATCGCCCGATACATTATAATAGGAGGAGATCTCTATAGAAGGGGATTCTTAACTCCTCTCCTCAAATGCTTGTCTAGATTCGAAGCATAGTATGTGTTGGACGAGCTCCACAACGGAATTTGTGGCTTCCATATTGGTCGGCGTACCTTGAGAGCCCGAGTTGTCAGAGTTGGCTATTATTGGCCCACTATGGAGGAAGACGCCAAACGCTTCATGTAGAAATGGTCGAAATGCCAAGCCCATGCTAATGATGTGCATGCTCCGCCACCGTATTTCACAATATGGTTTCCCCCTAGCCGTTTGCCTAGTAGAGTATGGACATTTTCGCTCCTTTTCCCCCCGAACGGGCTCATATGAAGTTCCTTCTGGTCGCCGTTGACAACTTCACCAAGTGGGTGAACGCCGAAGCCTTGGCGACCATCATGGCGCAACAAGTACAAAAGTTTGTATGGAAATTGATATGCCGTTTTGGCCTCCCAAGACCGGTCGTGACGGATAACGATAGACAATTCATTGATAGAAAGCTGGGCGAATTTTATAAAAGCTTGGGGATCAAAACACGTTACCAATTCGGTAGAAAACCCCAGACGAACGGTCAGGTTGAAGCAATGAACAAGACGATCGTCGCTAAGCTAAAGCGAAGATTAGGATAATAGAAGGGAGGTTGGGTGGACGAGCTCCTTGAAGTCCTATGGGCGTACAGGTGCACTCCAGACGGGATGACTGATGAAACTCCTTTCAACCTCACATATGGTAGTGATGCCATGCTGCCTGTCGAGCTAGGAGAACCTTCCTTGCGACGATAGTTGGAGGATGCCCACTTAAATGAAGAAAAGTTGAGAGTGAAGTTGGACACTATGGAGGAACACAAAGAATCAGTAGTCGTGCGGTCGGAGGCGTGTAAGCGGATGATAGAAAATATATATATCACCAAGGTACGACCTATAAGCTTCTAAGAAGGAGATCTGGTATGGAGGAAGACCGGTGAAGCATGACGGACGACTACACATGGCAAGGTTGCAGAAGCCCTTGGAAATGGAGCCTATCGCCTAACTGATCCAGTTGGCCAGCTTCTCCAAAACAATTGTGTTGAGATTATTGATAGTGGGAGCAGACGTTTAGCTGAACCCATGATAACAGTTGAAAAACTGTTATTTTTATACTTAAAATTGACTTCAATTACAACCTTTATGACTTAGAAATTAGCTTGAACTCTTGATTTTGTTGAATTGTTGGAAATAAGAGAGTTGAAGGTGAATTTAATGGTTTTGTACTAGATTCCCTTGATTTTGTAGGCTAATTCAATGATTTGAAAGAAGAGTTAAAGTACCGACTGGTTGGAATGCAGAAAAGTCAACCAGAAACCAGAAAAGTCAATCACTCAACCAGAATACAGAAAAGTCCACCAGAGTGCAGAAAAAATTGTGATCGAGTGGCATTGAGTGGTAATTTCCGCTGAGCGCTAGTTTTTAGGGGCCAAAATCACCGCTGAGGGGCAAAAACAACAGTTGAGGGGTAAAAGTGAAGTGTCGCACTTGCTTCTAAGCGGCACTTTTCTGGGCTTGGGCCTACTTTTCTGTATTTTTTAGAATAGTTTATAAGCTTTAGGACGTTCTAGGGTTTGTATCTTTGGCTGGAACGAAGCAGAAACACACTTTTCACCCCTTGGAGTTAGAATTGGAGATGGTGACGACTCTCCTCTTCTCTTTCTCGGGTTTTTCTATCTCTTCCATTCTTTCATTCCATTATATTTCATCTAGTTTCACTATGAATATGGTGAACTAAACTTATTTTGTTGTTGGGGAATCAATGTAAATCCTTAGAAACTCTCTTGTATGGAATTTATTCTTCAAGATCCTCTTTATGATACATGCTTTCTTTCATTAATAGTTAGGGTTTTTCCTCTTTGCTCAAAGCATGCATTGTTTAACTCATTTGATGTCATGATTATTGGTTTTGTCGATATGGACACATACGGGGAAATCTAGATCTGGGGAATCTCTCCCAGAAGTATATTACCAACCTAGACATAAGAGTATGATAGTTGGTTGCCTTTAAGCTTCTGTTCATTATAATGCATGATTAATTGCTAGGGAGACAAGACATTGTAAACTAGTGATTATGATTAGGCTTTCTTCGCCGAGACATCGGGTTTCAAGTAATTTAGAAAGTGACATTAACATTAATGAAAAGATTGATGAATTCCTAAATACAAGAGAGTGGATAGGATGAAATTGATAAACCCCAACAACATTTTCATCCATATAATTCAAATCACGTGTTTTGTTTCTTCTTCCCCATTGATCAATACATGCATACATATTTACTTTTGAGTATTTGCATTAAAATCTTAATCAATCGGTTTTGCAAGTCTTAGCTAATCAACAAACCACACAACTGTCTAGGTCGTGAGTCCTTTGGGAAAACGATACTTGGTCTTACCAGGTTATTACTTAATACGATTCGATTACACTTGCCGAGGGTTAACAAGTCTTTGACTCCGTTTTTGGGGCTTTAAGATTTGTTCATTGATGACAAATTTATGAACACCGAAAAACGGCGCCACAAACTTGTTTAACAATCGGCAAGTGTGACCGAATCGTATCAAGTAATAAAACTCTGTAAGACCAAGTATCGTTCTCCCAAAGGACTCACGGCCTAGTTAGCTATATGATTTCTTGATTATTTAAGACTTGTTAACAATTGATTGTAGGGTTTAAATGCAAAAGATAGTAATTAAACATGTATGCATGAATTTGATCAATGGAAAAGAGGAAAACAAACACTTTAATGAATTAAATGGATGAGTATGTTGTTGGGGTTATCAATTTCATCTTATCCACTCTCATATACTTTTAGGAATTCATCATTCTTTTCATCAATGCTAATGCCACTCTCTAAATCACCTTGCAAGAAGGCCTATCCTTAATTACGAGTTCATACAATTCCTAGCATTCCTAGTAATTAGTTCTGAAGTGCAGGAGCTTAAAGGCAACCAATATGCTATTGGGAGAAATTCCCTGGATCTAGATTTCCCCGTACGTTCCCATATTGACAAAATCAATAATCATGGCAATGAATGAGTTAAACAAAGCAAGCATTAAGCAAAGAGGAAAATCCCTAACTAAAGATGAAAGAAATCATTTATCTTAATATAAGATGTTAAAACAAATTCCATATATGAGAGTTTCACAAGACTACATTGATTCCCCAACAACAATACAAGGTTTAGTTCACCATATTCATGGTGAAACTAGATGAACAATAATGAAAGAATGAAAGATAGAACCCTAGAAAGAGGAGGAGGTAGCCTGAGCATCCAAGATCTTCCTTCAAGGGGTGGAAAAGAGAGTGTTTGCTTCGTCTCAGCCAAAGATACAAACCCTAGGACGTCCTAAAGCTTACATACTATTCTAAAATATACAGAAAATTAGGCCCAAGCCCAAAATAGTGCCGCTCAGCGGTAAACTACCGCTCAGCAGTAAGTGCGTGAGTTGTTTTCCTCCCCTCAGCGGCCTTTTCACCCCTCAGCGGATCCACCGTGATTGCCTGAGTGCCGCTCAGCGGGAAACTGCCGGTGAGCGGTAGTTGCAGCTTGTCCTTTTGCACTTTTTGATGTCTTTTCTGATTTCATCTCTATCCTTCTTCACTTCTTTCACCAAATTCACCTTAAAACCTGCATAAAACACTGAAATCAAGCATAAACTTGCCCAGCTCTCTTATTTCTAAAAATATGACCAAAAGCATGATTTCAAGCTAGTTTCTAAGTGTTAAAGGTTGCTTTTAGTATCAACTTTAAGCATGAAAATAATAGTTTTTCAACTGTTATCACAACCCCAAACTTAGAACTTTGCTTGTCCTCAAGCAAACAAGATGTAACTCAATCTTCTACCAATCTGTATAATGGTTTACTCATTCAAAAATCCTCTTTTCAAGATAAGTAGAAACTTCAATCAAACTCATGACAAAGATTTCAATCAAGACGTGCACATGCTTTAGTGTTCACAAAGTCACTTAATATCCTACAAATGTTATTTTTCATAAATGATCAATCAACTAATCATGGATGTTCATGTGTGATGAGAGGGTCGCACCTCACACAAAAGTTGATTGAAAAATTGATGTAGTATAAACTAGGAAGTGACTCCTAGGTCGTCTCTCAAGGACCAAATATGGTTCAGTCAATAGGTTGAACACGTAGTAGGGGGGTTGGTGAAGAGTTTTGTGAATGCAGATAAACTAAATTAAAATTGGAAATTAAATACAACCAAACATAATTGAAAACACTAAAATAAAGGAACAAGCACGAAGACCGAACGGTCCTACAGATAACCGAACGGTTCTACATTGCGACCGAACAGTCTCTAAAACAAGTGAGGAAATTGGAAATGCAGGAAGATAAAGAAACCGAACAAAGTAGACAACATAGTGAACGAAAACAATGAACTGAACGGTCCTAAAATAAGATGTGTGAAATAATTCAATTGTTAACAGATAATAAAGAAACACTTGGCTAAAAATAAAATGCACATTATAATCATCCACTAACGCATATCCATTACGGGAATCAACGAACTAAAAACGCTCTTCCTATTTCTCCAATTGAAACTCAAAGAAACTTCTCAAATGAATTTAACACTTCATGAATAAAAACTTAACAGTATGTGTCCTAGAATTGAAAACTTCTCTAAATCTCCTTATGCACATTAACAATTAATTATCACTTCAATTGTTGTACTTAATTGTGAAAAAGAAATTGTTTACATGTGACATTAAAAGAAATTGTGTGTGTAGTAAAAAAACGATGTAAAATGAGTAGCTTCTTAAATGACGCATCCAGTAATATCAGAATATAAAAGATACTTCATGGTTCAAGTTTAAATAAAAGAAGGAATAGAAAAATCTGCTGAAGCAACCCGCGTGCACTACTGCCAGCGTGATGGATATGAGCTTTTCCTAAAGTAAAGAAATGAACGCAAGCTTCCTACTTGAACGAGGAAAAGAAATTAGCCGTAAAACATGTGCTTCACTAAAGAAATGAAATAAAATATATGAATCTCTTCCCTTGAATCTTAGTGCAGCATTTCTCTTTGCCAAATAAATGAACTTCTCCCTAGGTGGCGGTTGGAGCACACACTTCCCCAGCAATCACCGTAACAACAGCGTTCAAGAGCCAAAACAAAAATGAGTGTGGCAAGTGGCGGCTGGTCCCCTCACATGTCCAGCTGATTTACTTCTTAAAAGAATCCAAGCAATGGCCGTGACATTTACTTAGAAAATGTGACAGCACACTTGTTATCTTCCAGCTATAAAACCGTGAATGGAACGTGGTCCCCTCCATCATTTCACTTCAAGTCCATGCTTTGGTGTTTGCCAACGTGAATTGTCCATGGGACCATGCTATTGTCTTCCAAATTATTTTTAGAAAACCGTGAGCACTTGCAACGTGTGGTCCCCTCCATTTTGCTTCTTAAAATTCAAGAATTTATGAGATGGTTTGCCATTTGGTTCCGTGGACTACTTTGTTTCCAGCAACAAAACCGAAACCAAGCTTCATGAACCAAATATCTTTTCCATTTTTTTCAAATGTCCCAATTTGTATTTCCAAAATTTTCCCTAAAATAAATAATGCAAATAATAGCCTTAGATAATTCAAATTAATTAAAATAAGAATTTCTGATGAAATTAAGCACAATTGGCAAAAACGGAAAAATATCGGACATTTAAGCAAATTCCTTGATTAATTCTAGCACACTAAACTAAGTGAAGTGAATAAAATATTGACTCATCAAAATAGACCACACTTAGTCTTTTGCACTCTTGGCAAAATCAAGACGCAAATCAAGGAATAGCTCAGAGGACATCCAGGGAAGTGACACAACTCAGCATACAGAAAACAAAGACTAACAATGACAGAAACAGAATTACACAGTTCTCAAGGAATCTGGACCAAGAAAGGAAGTAAACAATATCCAACACAGAATCAATCAGAGAAAGCAGATACTCATGAAATCATCCAAGCAATTCAAGACATGGCAAAATGATCAATCAGCTCAAGAGGTGAATCAAAAGTAACAAAACCTCACAGATGCACTATCAGTGTTTCTCTCAAGTGTATAAGGTAAAGAATTTCAACTCAATGCACTCAAGAAAGCAAACAACAACAGACTTGGCAAGACTCTAATATCAACACTCAAAACATATGCATATGTTCAAATCAAAAGGTCTTTTGTGGGTGAAACGGGGCCAAGGACAAGGGAGGATAGATATGGATGAGAAGCTACAAACCAAAAGAAATAGAGGAGCAATGGGGAACAAGTGTAGACACAGTCAAACACACCCAAACCTCTAATTCAATCCTCTTGTTGACTCCATTATTCACAATTATTCACAATTTTTTCATTTTTTTACTTTTTTTCTACTCTCTTTTTTTTTCATCCTGTCTCTTTTCTTTTCTCTCTTCAGCACACAATTTCAAGAGACAAGATACACCACATATTTACAAAAATAAAACAAGAAAAGGAACTAACTAGCCAACTCATCAGAATCCCCAAGGAGACCACACTTGTTCCCAAAACACTTCCAAAGCTCCAAAATTCCCTAAGGTTAAGGTAATCATGGTTTTTCACTTAGGGCTAGTGTATGAGCTTCAAAACAGAGAAATGAGGAAAGTATAGGCTCAAAATGGGTTTTCAAAGGATCAGAACAAGATGAGCTTATTTGGCTAGAGAGGCTCAAGAACAAGATTGCCTTCATCACTTCCAAACATGCATATCAATGAAGAGTTATCAACAAGAGTCAAGCCAAGGCATATGCGCAAGCAATCAAGAGACATATCACACACAAGAAAGAAGATAAAGTGGCTCAAATCTCACACAGGGTAATTGTCACAATCAATTCAACCTCTCAAACATCATAATCATCTTCCCAAGCAAAGTAAAGCAAGGATTTCAAGCCAATAAGTATCAATCAAGTGAAGTGAAAGATAAGTCTACAACTTAAACAAAATCCAGCAAGCAAGAGAAACATGCAAAACTCTACATAAGACACGACAAAAATAACCTAGAAAAGAAAAAAGTTAACCAAGAAAACAAAAACTAACAAAGAAAAATCAAAATCTCCCCCAATAGACCACACTTAAACTACACAGTGTCCTTAATGTGTCATAAGCATAAGATCAGAAATTAAAACAGTCAACAGATCATGGACAAGTGCAATAAAAGTAGGGAAAAGGGGGAGAAGAGAGAAAGAAAACTCCCCTGGTCATGGTGGCAGTTGCCAATTTTGGACTTTCAGGGAGATGTTTTCCGCCATAGTATCCAGCAAGGAGGTTTTGAGGACGAACTGCTTCATCCTCCAAATCTGATCTAGCAGTGAAATATTTTCCACAGCTGGATATATGCAGCGATTGTTTATGAGCAGGTTCAGCAGGTGCCTGTTGATGTTGAAACTTTCGTGAATGCTGGTACCTTTGTCTTCCAGCATGGGTGCATGTTGGTCAAATTCATTTGTACCTCCTACAATAGGGTTAGTGCAATGTGGTTCCAAAGAAATAACATGCAAAGGTATAACACCCAATCCCAATTTATCAGACTGAACCTCAGATACATCCTCAGAACATGAATCAATTTCAAAATCACAAGCAATATCAACTACAGACTCAGATTCATGTTCAATGCATGGAGAATAAACATTCGGATTTGATATCAAAAATTGGTTTTCATCATGCAGAGAGGGAGAATTAAAAACATACTCATCAACAATGCAATCATCAACATACCTATCAACAACATATTCATCAACAGCATAGTCAAAATTAGGTATGTTTACCTCCACTTCCTTGAAGATTGGTAGAGTGTGGGAAAATGAAGATGGTCTACCTGGTTCAGAATTACTGCTTATTTTTGCCTGTTCCTTAAGATCTTTATCAGTCTCCTCAGATGCAAAAGAAGGTGGGAAAGTATGTGGCGCAGTAGTAAGCTCACAACTCTGCTCCCCATCTTCTATGTGGATGACACTAACATCATCAGGAATCAGAATAATCTGAAATGGTGATTCCTCTAAATCTTGAGACTATTCCTGATTGAGTTGAGTGGTCATCTGCCCTATCTGATTGCTCAAACATTGTGTTAGCAAAAATCAAAGATAAAGTTTTGATGATGAACAGATTTGCACAAGTCAAGATTCATAAAGACAAATTGAAGATCTCTGTATTTTATAAAGCTTTTATAATAATCAAAGTTGATGTAATAGTGCTCAAATATGTATTAGGGTTGATTCTTGTAAT
Source organism: Vigna umbellata (assembly GCF_029865625.1). Classification (NCBI taxonomy): domain Eukaryota; kingdom Viridiplantae; phylum Streptophyta; class Magnoliopsida; order Fabales; family Fabaceae; genus Vigna; species Vigna umbellata. The sequence continues at coordinate 9,995,395 of NC_142173.1, forward strand.
TTATATTTGATTTATTTAGTTAATCGATTATTCCTGAGAATAATCAATTAACACTAGCCGTTGGGGGTTTGAGATTTGAAAAACTAGCCGTTGGGTGTTTCATATTTGAAAAACTAGCCGTTGTACTCATTATTAATCGATTAATATTTATGTTAATCGATTAAATGCGTTAGATGGCCCGTTTTCGAAGAATGGAAGGGTATTAGGCTGAGTCTATAAAATGACTCACTCTTTATCTCAAAAATAACTCTTCCCTTGTGCAAAAGGTCTCTGAACTCTTTGAGAACTCTGTGAGATTGTTGAAGCTAAGGAAACTCTTGTCTGCAAAGTCCTGAAGTGCTACTGCGGTGACAGAGGAATAGCTTGTTCATCCTTGGTGTGTCCGAGGAAGTGCCTGGAAGAGAATCATCCTTCGTAAAGCATTCGAAGGAGGTGGTCATCCTTTGTGAAGATTCAAAGGAAGTTGAAAAAGGTTTATCCTTTTTGAGTAAGCGACTGGACGTAGGATCCTAGTGATCTGAACCAGGATAAAATCACCTGTGTAAATTTTCTCTTTCCCTTACTCTGTCATTTATATTTAATCATTCGCCTAGTAAGAAAAAGGTTTAATACCTATTTTGGTCCCTCTTTTTGTAGGGTTTGTTCAAAGTTGTCCTCTTTTTTTTCAAAAGTTCACTAACATCCTACTTCTCGCAAAAAGTTTAAGTGGATCCTTTTTGCTTACGGCGTTAAAATCTAACGGCAAAGTTGCTCTGCTGGCCAAAATTAAGTGACATGTCCAATTAATCCAATTAGTTGGCAAGTTCAGCTAATAAGAGACTGCCACGTGACAGTCCCCTTTCCACCCAAACCCTAATTCCCTTTTCCCCTCTACGCTACTACGCCGCGCCCTATTAACCTTAATGCCTCTTCCACAGTTTCAGACAAATTCTCACAGTAAACACCAACATGGTCCCCTGTTTCATATCTGTGTAATGAAACAGGCATAAGAACATGGAAAATGTAGGAAATTATATAAACAAGTGTGTATCACCGCAGGTTTATTCTCACAAGCAAATACTTACGCAACTCCAGTTCCTGAAATCTCAAATTCCAAATGAGTACAAGATCGATCAGATGCAGGAGTGTGAAGCTCCTTACGCACAGCCACATTTGCTCTGCACACGCATAGGAATTTATGTCCTGACTGGATGTTGAGCATCCACAACAGCGTGACCATTTACATTATGCCACTTCTTTTCATCAACAGACACTTCCAATGGATCGTGAATAACAACCCGGTACTCCAAAACAGCAACAATATAAGGCGTAAAGGGGAAAAGGGAATTAGGGTTTGGGTGGAAAGGGGACTGCCACGTGGCAGTCTCTTATTAGCTGAACTTGCCAACTAATTAGATTAATTGGACATGTCATTTAATTTTGGCCAGCAGAGCAACTTTGCCGTTAGTTTTTTAACGCCGTAAGCAAAAAGGATCCACTTAAACTGTTTTTGCGAGAAGTAGGATGTTAGTGAACTTTTGAAAAAAAGGAGGACAACTTTGAACAAACCCTCCAAAAAGAGGGACCAAAATAGGTATTAAACCTAAGAAAAATTAAGAGAAAAATAAAAAAGGCACAATAAAAGTATATAACCAATTCACCCCCCCTCTTGGTTTGTTCCACGCTAATAATTCCGTTGCAGCGATTCTAACAATTGGTATCAGAGCTTGCTTTGATAGTCATTCAAATGGCAGGATGACATCAAACCTTTGCAGAGGGTGCATCAATCAATAGACCCCCACTATTCACAGGTGAGAACTATGCATTCTGGAAGGTAAGAATGCAAATATTTATTGAATCTATTGATTGTGAAATTTGGGATGTTATTGCGTCTGGCTCTTCTGTTCCTACTAACAATACACAGGAACCAAAGCCCCGTGGCCAATGGACCATTGAAGAAAAGAAAAGATTTCAGAATGACGTAAAAGCCCGGAATATCATTGCATCAGCGTTGACTGTTGATGAGTTCTACAGGGTCTCTGTCTGCAAAACTGCTCAAGAAATGTGGGACGTACTCAGAGTGACGCATGAAGGAACAGATGATGTAAAGAGGGCAAGGAAGAACTCCTTAATCCAAGAATATCAAATGTTCTGGATGAAGCAAGGAGAAACAATTTCAGACGTTCAAAAACGCTTCACCAACATTGTCAATCATCTCATTGGACTGGGTAAGTCATTTGATACCGATGAACTTAACATTAAAATCTTGAAGTCTTTAGAAGGTCGTGGCAACCAAAGGTGACTGCAATCTCGGAGTCACAGAACCTCAACACCATGACTATGGCGGCACTCTTTGGAAAGTTGAGGGAACATGAACTAGATCTTGGAAGACTTGATGAAGAAGAAGCAAAAGCCAAAAACAACAAGAAGAGTTTGGCATTAAAGTTGGAGGTTGAAAGAAGCAAAGGTAAATCGGAAGATGAAGACTCAGACGAAGAAGAAAATTTGAGACTCATGATAAAAAGGCTCAACAGGTTCATGAAATCAAAAGACAAAGGAAGATTAAAATTCGAAAAGAAAGAAAATCAAGGATCTTCCTCACACTATAAATGTTATGGTTGCGGAGAAAGGGGGCACCTAAAAGCAGACTGCCCAAATCAAAAGAAGAGTGAAGACAAAAAGGAGAAAAGATTCTTCAAGAAAAAGAAGGCCTACATTGCATGGGAAGATGACAACGAAACAATTTCCGATTTGAGCGAATCTGATGAAGAAGCAAACATTTGTTTAGTGGTGAACGACGACGCTAGAAGCCAAGTAAGTACATCTAGCGATTCTGATAATTATAGTCAAATTAGTGAAGATGAATTGCATGAAACTTATGCTGCTTTAATAGTAGAATCTGAAAAATTAGATAAAGCTCATAAGAAATTGAAAAAGGATTTCAAAAATTTAAAATTAAATTTTGAAAATATTTCTGAAGAAAATAACAATTTGAAATCAGACTTTGAAAATATTCTTGAAGAAAATAAAAATTTAAAATTAAATTTTGAAAATATTTTTGAAGAAAATAAAGATTTGAAAAATAAAGTTTTATTTTTTGAAAAGGGTAAATTTACTAGTAGTGATGAATGTGCTTCTTGTGAAAATTTTAAGAAACTACTAGAACACACAACCTTAGGAGAAAGTAGTAAAAATAACGAAAATAAGGTTGTTAAAAATAAGTATGTTCCTAAAATTAAAAATAGAACCCGTAGAACATGGGTAGAAAAAGGAACAACTTATAGGAACACAAACTTTGTATCATGCTTTTATTGTATGAAAAAGGGTCATACTTCAAATAAATGTAAAATTAAGCATTATGGTGTTCCAAGTGGTAGATATGTTTGGGTTGTAAAATGATTTCTTTTTTTCTAAATCTAACCCAAAGGACCCATACAAGTAGTTGGGTACCTATTGTTTTATATTTAGAATTTCTTTAAAACAAAATTTAAGAAAATTTTATTCCAAGGCCGATGAAACTATTTTTTTTGGATATCTTCTAATATACAAAGCACATATAGTTTTCAATCGGAAAACATTTGAAATAGAAGAATGTGTGCATGGTGTCTTTGATGAAATTGTAGACCTTGAGGCAAAACCTCTTGAGTCAGTTGAATAAGATGCAGGCAATGATGAAGATTTGTAGAAGACAACAAATGAAGCGAAGAATGATGACAATCCTCAAGATGAAGATTTAAACAAAATGTGGAAACAACCTAGAGGATTATCATTACGAAGTTGGAGGCATATCTAAAGGGGTAAACATTAGAAGAGATCTAAGAATTTTTAGAAATATCTTAGGATTGAATTTTTAAATGCGTTCCAGTTTTGCAATTTTGAAAAACTAGCCATATTTTTGTATGCTTTAAAATTCCTATCTTATATAGTTTAATGTATGTTTAAACAATGTTTTATGAGTTCTTTATCCTAAAATTATTTGCTTTAAATATCCTATTGTGTATGTTTGAATGAATCTTTAAATTTGAAATATTTTTAGCTCATATGCATACATGCTTTTATTAAGGGGGAGTATTATCTTAGGGGGAGAACATCAAACACAACTTTTTAATTATGATCAAAAAGGGGGAGAAAATGTTTAAAGCTTATTTGCTTATTTGTGTTTGCTTATTTGTGTTTATTCACTAATGCACTTTTTCTTCCATAAGTTGTGTTTTATCCGGATTATTATTAAAAAGCTTTAAACTCAGAAGAATTTTTGATCATCATCAAAAAGGGGGAGAATGTTAGCAAAAATCAAAGATAAAGTTTTGATGATGAACAGATTTGCACAAGTCAAGATTCATAAAGACAAATTGAAGATCTCTGTATTTTATAAAGCTTTTATAATAATCAAAGTTGATGTAATAATGCTCAAATATGTATTAGGGTTGATTCTTGTAATTTATATTTGATTTATTTAGTTAATCGATTATTCCTGAGAATAATCAATTAACACTAGCCGTTGGGGGTTTCAGATTTGAAAAACTAGCCATTGGGTGTTTCAGATTTGAAAAACTAGCCGTTGTACTCATTATTAATCGATTAATATTTATTTTAATCGATTAAATGCGTTAGATGGCCCGTTTTCGAAGAATGGAAGGGTATTAGGCTGAGTCTATAAAATGGCTCACTCTTTATCTCAAAAATAACTCTTCCCTTGTGCAAAAGATCTCTGAACTCTTTGAGAACTCTGTGAGATTGTTGAAGCTAAGGAAACTCTTGTCTGCAAAATCTTGAAGTGCTTCTGCGGTGATAGAGGAATAGCTTGTTCATCCTTGGTGTGTCCGAGGAAGTGCTTGGAAGAGAATCATCCTTCGTGAAGCATTCGAAGGAGGTGGTCATCCTTTGTGAAGATTCAAAGGAAGTGTAAGTTCGTCTCTTGTGGTTTCAAGAGAGGTGGTATTTCTTAACTCTTACAAATTGTTTTTCTTTGTGACTAATATTTGTAAGTGTTTTGTGTTAGTGAAAAAGGTTTATCTTGTTTGAGATAAGCGACTGGACGTAGGATCCTAGTGATCTAAACCAGGATAAAATCACCTGTGTAATTTTTCTCTTTCCCTTACTCTGTCATTTATATTTAATCATTCGCCCAGTAAGAAAAATTAAGAGAAAAATAATAAAAGGCACAATAAAAGTATATAACCAATTCACCCCCCCTCTTGGTTTGTTCCACGCTAATAATTCTGTTGCAGCGATTCTAACACATTGAAGGTGTGCTCTGTTCTCTTGCTGACACTGAAGGTTCTGCATGGTCATTTGCTCCAACAACTCCTGCAATGTAGGCTCAGAAGTAGAAGGCGGAGGAGCTATTTGGGCATGAGCATCATATTGTTGACTCTCGTATTGCTGGACTGGTGGAGGCATAAAAGTACTCTGGAATGGTGGTTCTTGATATTGATGCTGTGGAGCATTATACCATCCCAGGGTAGGGTCATTCCATCCAAGACCGTTGTTGTAAGCATATTGCACCAGGGAAAATTTGCTCAGAAACTGATGCTCAAGATATCCCCAATCGGTAACGGATCTTAGAGGAAGAGAGTCTTTCCAATCCTTAGCTGCTCCTTGTAATGAATGCGGAAATGCGCTCAAGAAAATGTGATCAAGAGGGACATCTGGAGGCTTCATTGAAGAGCACATGATGTGGAGCTCCTCCAAATGTCTGTGTGGGCATTCTCCTGCAAAACCATGAAACTTAGGCAGCAAATGTATCAGTCCAGAGGTGAGATCGCAATGAAAATCATCCTTTGTAGGTAGAACCGGCTCACAAAGAGCACTCTCAGAAATTAGAGGATGAGTCATATTGTTCTCAACATAGAAATCAGCAGAATATGAATTACAATCAGAGTAACATGCAGAAGGAGAATCATAATCAGAGGCACTAGCAAAACAAGCAGTATTCACGTAACTAGAATAGGTAGACATGGAAAAAGAAAAATACTAAAAATTACGAAACAAATAAAACACAACACATTTATACATGCAACACGCACACAGAAAACAGAACATCACAACACAAGACAAAACACAACACACACTAACACAACAAAAGACCTAAGACCGAACCGTTGGTCCCCGGCAACGCCGCCATTTTGTTGAGAGGGTCGCACCTCCCACAAAAGTTGTGCATAAAAGGAATGTAGTATAGCTAGGAATTGACTCCTAGGTCGTCTCTCAAGGACCAAATTGGGTTCAGTCTCAGATCAAACACGTAGTGGGGGGGGTTTTGTGAAAGGTTTGTGACTGTAATTGAACTTAAAATAAAATGGAAATTAAACACGACTAAACATGATTGACGGTATTCCAATGCATGATAACATTAAACTGAACATTGCAGCAGATAAATATTCAAACACAATTCACCACAAAAAAAGAAAATCACTTCAACCTATAATGTAAACCATTCTTAGGCAAAAGAAATAAAAGAAAATATTTTTTTCTCTACCATTAACCGGGACCATGTGCATCTACCAAAAGAATTTGAAATTCCAAATGCTTCTAAAAGTCCTCTCACGCCATGACATGTTGAGCATTCCAGCAAAGATAATCTACTTCATCATTTCTCAAAGTAAATAAATCTTCAAAATGTTTAATCCAAAGAAAATGAAAGTGGGGTAGCCTTCCCGTGGCAGCTGGTCCCTGTATGAAGCCCTCCGTGTTATGCTTCCTAAAATGTAAATCATAAACTTTGCTCTGCTAAAACAATTGATGGACTTGACGTGACAGCAGCTCATTCAATGTACGTGTGTGCCACTTCTTCAAAAGCTGAATAAATCTTGGGAGTTCTTCCTTCAAGACATGAATGCACCGTGTACTATCTCTCCCCCCATCCTGTGATGTGGTGTGCCTCTCCCAATCAAGCCGTAAGAGATGTGTGCTTCCAATTTCAAAGAAAAAAAATATCTCCGTGCAGAACCCTTTTCTCCATCCTAAATGAAATTAACAAAACCCTTAAAATGAATAAACGCTACTTCCATCTAATCACCTTGAATCCGCATACTTCTTTAACTCTCAATCACTGTTTCAGCTGCTTCTAGGAAACAAAAATGAAAGTGCTTTCCTTCACTCAAAACATGACACCACTGCTGCTTGCTTATTCCATCCAGCCAGCCGTGACACCAAGTGCTTCATCTCTCCGTGCAGCAGCTCACTCCTCAACGTGCTTCTCCAACGTGTTGTTGGAATCAGCACCTCCTCGGTTCAAGCGTTCCAGCACGTGCCCATCATTCCAGCCCCAACACCGTGTGCTGTCCAAAAGAGTATTGGATGTGGCAGCAGCAGCTTGAAGACTTTCTTCAATCAATCACCGTGTTTGGTGCTCCCTGGACGCGAGCAAAATGAGGGGCTCTTCATTCCTTGCGTAACCCCGTGAACAAGCAAAGCAAGAATTCTAATTTATGGAATATGTAAATGAACGTGACAACAGCTGAACCCCAGCTTCAATCAAAAGGTGCACAAAACAAAAATAAAAAGGCAATGAGAAATCAATCAATTGAGATTAGCGTGGAGCTCTTCATTCACCAGCGTAACAGTATGCACCAGCTTTCAATTAAAAAAAACATTCTAAGTTCAAGTTCCGTGAGTGAGTGGCGGCTGGTCCCCTCACATGTCCAGCTGATTTACTTCTTAAAAGAATCCAAGCAATGGTCGTGACATTTACTTAGAAAATATGGCAACACACTTGTTATCTTCCAGCTATAAAACCGTGAATGGAACGTGGTCCCCTCCATCATTTCACTTCAAGTCCATGCTTTGGTGTTTGCAACCGTGAATTGTCCATGGGGCCATGCTATTGTCTTCCAAATTATTTTTAGAAAACCGTGAGCACTTGCAACGTGTGGTCCCCTCCATTTTGCTTCTTAAAATTCAAGAATTTATGAGATGGTTTGCCACTTGGTTCCGTGGACTACTTTGTTTCCAGCAACAAAACCGAAACCAAGCTTCATGAACCAAATATCTTTTCCATTTTTTCAAATGTCCCAATTTGTATTTCCAAAATTTTCCCTGAAATCAATAATGCAAATAATAGCCTTAGATAATTCAAATTAATTAAAATAAGAATTTCTGATGAAATTAAGCACAATTGGCAAAAACGGAAAAATATCAGACATTTAAGCACAATTCCCTGATTAATTCTAGCACACTAAACTAAGTGAAGTGAATAAAATATTGACTCATCAATGTGCTCATGGAATATTTCCTCACTAAGTAAAGTGTTTCACTCAAACACAAGTGTATAAGAGGTAATCACTCATTCACTCTACTATCACAATGTCACATGAATTGACTTTGCCTTTCGTTTAACCACAATCAAATAAAATCACAAGCATGCATCATCACAAGGACTTTTCTATGGCTTATAATGTGGCTGGGCTAACAAGAAAATTGGTTTTTCTAGATCACAAAACCCTTGAGTTAAGAGAATCATATAAACACAATCATTCTTACTTTTCCCAACTCTCCTTTGCATTGAGCTTTGCTTTTTCTTTTCTTTTTTTCTCTTTTTCTTTCTCTTTTCACATACTTAGTTCTTAGCTCTTAGCTCAATGCTTTCAATTTCCCTTTCTATTTTCCAACAACCCCAAACTTGAACATTTATCAATACCACAAAATATTTTCTACTTAACTCAAGGTCAAGCTTTTTAACAAGGGTTTTCAAATCATGTTCAAGGCTAGAGGTTCAAAGGATAGAACACATAGTGTTCTCTTTTAGTGGGCTAAATTTATGAATTTGGCTAATAAAAGGGTTATCAACAAATGGCCTTGATCATATGATGCAAAAAAGCAAGTAATTCAATCATAGAAAACCTGGGCAAAGTCATTCACGCTTCCAAAGGAATAGCATTCAATCACAAAAACTCTGGAGCTCAAAACCTCACATATCAGCTCATTCACATTTGACATACACATCCTGCTTAATATCATAATCACAATCACAACATTATGCATTTGTTCACAAAGCTTGTGAACCACCTGTATAAGCATCTAATGTGCACATCTCAACATCAATCTATATCAAAGAATCATCAAACATTACTTATCAAACAATCACAATCATAAGCAAACCATCATAACAGACAAAGTTTTCAATTGAGTACATCAAACCCTATTCTAAAACAAAAGTAAATGATAAAACAAATCCTGCTCTAGTGCTTTGAAAAACTCATCCCCAACAATGATGCTCTCTCCCAACCCCACACTTAGATGGAAAACTAGTGAGAAAGTGAGTGGAAGGGAGATTTTCTAAAGAGGAATGAAAGGAAAAATGTAGAGAACCTTTGGAAAAGTGTTTAGGAGTGTGTGTGCATAGAAGAATATGAAAATAAAGGCCAAAGTGTGACTTAGGGTATAAAAATACCCTAATGTGCTCGGGTTCCGCTAAGGGGCAACCTAAGCCCATTCTGTGACACTACCGCTCAATGGCAGTTTTCTGCTCAGCGGCACTTTCGTGAAGTGCTCTTCTTCTTCCTAGCTTAACCTAGGTGCCTCCTACTCATGCCCCTTACTTGCTCCCTGTAATTAAGTTCTCAAATCACTCAAACATTCAATCCCTATCATGCAACTAAAGCAGAATCAAAACAAACAATACAGATAAAATCAATCAACTGAGTTGCCTCCCAGGTAGCACTTGTTTAACGTCACGAGCCTGACCCAAAATCCTCCAGCACCCTTCAGTAGATGCAAATCTTCCTTACGAACACCCATCAGTAGGTGTATACAAACATAGTATCCTTCAATAGATACTCTTCCGCCTAACATCCATCAGTAGATGTAAACCCTGTAACAAACTTATAACAAAAACAAAAATACCCAAAAGTTCAAAATTACATCACCAAACCAAAAATTAAAAGTTCTTAAATCACTGGGTTGCCTCCCAGCAAGCGCTCTTTAACGTCACTAGCTTGACCCAATAAAGTTGAAGTTCCTTCTTCTTTTTCTTCTTCTTTCTACTAAACTTCTTCAGAAATTTGATCAAACCAGGAACCTGTTGCAATGTCTCAATCATAGGAACTTTAATCTCCAATTTCTTGAAGATTTCCATGAAGCACTTAAATTTCTTTTCCTTCCTATGATACTTCTTTGGATGACGAAAGGGTTTTTCATATGATTCTCTCTCTCTTCCTCTCGTCCCCTTTCTCTTTTCTCTCACTTTCTTTTCTTCTTTTCTTTTTTTACTCACTTTCTCAATCTTCACACAAATGTTCTCTTCTTCTTTCTCTTCTCTCTCTTTTCTCTCTTCTTTTTCCAACTCAACTTTTTCAACATTTACATTCACTAGCACTTTACACTCTTCCCTGGGGTTAACCTCAGTATTAGCCCTACAATTCTTGTCAGTCCTTTCTTCCAACTGCTTGGTAATTTGACCCATTTGAATCTCCAAGTTCTTAATAGCAGCTTCAGTGCTCTTTTGAGTGGATTCGGTTGCCTGTATGAATTGCTGAAGAGTTTCTTCCATCCTTATTGATCTTTCATTAAGTTTAGACATTTGTTGCCATAAGGTTGGTTGTTGCTGTTGTTGCTTGTGAAATTACCCTGATTGTCCAGCTTGCCCACTTTGTCCTTGACCAATACTTGGGTGTGGTTTCCACCCTTGATTGAAGTTCCCTTGACAGTATGGAAATTGATTGGCCATGAAGTTAGCATCCTCTAAAGCTTCCACTGGAAAGGCGCATTGACCATTTATATGGTCACCACCACATAATTCACACATCTGTGGTTGAACCTGTGCAACAGTCTTTAACTCTTTTGGCAGTTGTGCAAGTATCTTTGTGAGATTCTCCAATTGTTGAGTTAGTATCTTGTTCTGAGCTAGCAAGGCATCATTGGATTGCAACTGTAGAACTCCTTTTTGTTGAATAGGAGCTCCTCTTTCACTGTTTAGCTCATTATCATTAGTAGCCATGTTTTCAATTATTCCCGTGGCTTCCTCTAGAGTCTTCCATTTGGTATTGCCTCTAGCTGAGGCGTCAAGCATCATCTTGGTTTGTGAACCAAGACCTCCAAGGAAGGTTAGGACTACTTCTACTTCGTCAAATCCATGCGTGGGAGTCTTTCTTAATAGGCTTTTGTATCTGTCCCATGCATGACCTAGTGATTCCTCCATGCCTTGCCTGAAAGATGAGATTTCTTGCTTTCCTTTGTTTACCTTGGATTGTGGGAAGTATTTGTTCAAAAACTTTGTCACCACAGCTTCCCACTCTGTAAAGCTCCCTTTTGGAAAAGAGTTCAACCAAAGCTTAGCGTTGCCTCCTAATGAGAATGGAAACAGGATAAGTTTGATTGCTTCGTCAGGCACCCCATTTATCTTCACTGTATTGCAAATTTCATTAAAGGTTGTGAGGTGCTCATATGGGCTTTCATGAGACAACCCATTAAATTGATTACTCTTAACCAGCTGGATCAACGCCGGTTTCACCTCCATGTTGGCTGCATAGACCCTCGGTCTTGCTATGCTGTTAAAATGTTGAGGGCCCACCACATTGGTGTAATCTACAAGAGTCCGTCTAACATTATTATTCTCCATCTCCTCAATTCTATGGTGAGAACCTTGTGGTGAAGGTTGTAAAAGATCATCAGGAGGAGGGAAAAGTTCTCTAGATGTACGGATTCTTCTCCTCCGTCTTTCTCGTCTAAGCCATCAAGAAGAGGTTCCGAGGTTTTCTTGCTTCTAGTTCGAATTGCTTCCTGCATACACAAGAAAACAAGTCCCTAGAAAAATTTGTTAGTACAAAAAGATAGAGAAGATATAAAATAAGAGATAAGAAGATAAAGATAGAAAGATAGAAGATAAAAATAAAAACAGAAAAATAAAAATAGAAAAATAAAAATAGAAAACAGAAAAAATAAAACAGAAAATAAAATAAAATAAAATAAAATAAAAACCGAAAAATAAAAACAGAAATTCAAAATTTGAAATTTAAAATTCAAAATTCAAAAACAAGTCAAAGATAATCAATAATCACACAAATAAACTAGTTAAACCACAAGTCCCCGGCAGCGGCGCCAAAAACTTGATGACAAATTTATGAACACCGAAAAACGGCGCCACAAACTTGTTTAACAATCGGCAAGTGTGACCGAATCGTATCAAGTAATAAAACTCGGTAAGACCAAGTATCGTTCTCCCAAAGGACTCACGGCCTAGTTAGCTATATGATTTCTTGATTATTTAAGACTTGTTAACAATTGATTGTAGGGTTTAAATGCAAAAGACAGTAATTAAACATGTATGCATGAATTTGATCAATGGAAAAGAGGAAAACAAACACTTTAATGAATGGGTTAAATATGTTTTTAGTCCCTAAACTATTGGCCGTTTCTGGTTTTCGTCCCTCTTTCAAAGTAAGGTACAATTTGGTCCTCATTCTTTTCGAAACGTTCGTTTTAGTCCTCAAAAACTAAACAGTGTTTAAAAATTTGGTCCTCATTTAGCAACAAATGAGGACTAAATCCATATATGAGAGTTTCACAAGACTACATTGATTCCCCAACAACAATACAAGGTTTAGTTCACCATATTCATAGTGAAACTAGATGAACAATAATGAAAGAATGAAAGATAGAACCCTAGAAAGAGGAGGAGGTAGCCTGAGCATCCAAGATCTTCCTTCAAGGGGTGGAAAAGAGAGTGTTTGCTTCGTCTCAGCCAAAGATACAAACCCTAGGACGTCCTAAAGCTTATATACTATTCTAAAATATACAGAAAATTAGGCCCAAGCCCAAAATAGTGCCGCTCAGCGGTAAACTACCGCTCAGCGGTAAGTGCGTGAGTTGTTTTCCTCCCCTCAGCGGCCTTTTCACCCCTCAGCGGATCCACCGTGATTGCCTGATTCCATCTCTATCCTTCTTCTTTTGCACTTTTTGATGTCTTTTCTGATTCCATCTCTATCCTTCTTCACTTCTTTCACCAAATTCACCTTAAAACCTGCATAAAACACTAAAATCAAGCATAAACCTGTCCAGCTCTCTTATTTCTAAAAATATGACCAAAAGCATGATTTCAAGCTAGCTTCTAAGTGTTAAAGGTTGCTTTTAGTATCAAGTTTAAGCATGAAAATAACAGTTTTTCAACTGTTATCATTCATCAACCCACAATCTCTGTGATATATGTTTTTGATGATGACAACACATAGTTAATAAAAACACATGTATATGTACTGTGTTATATGTGTTATATGCTTATATGCTTACTGTGAGATTTGTACAAGCATAATTATGAACATATCATGTTGATTATTGCATACTATTGTGTTGGAAATGTGATTATATTTGTGTATGCATAATATGAGTTTTTAAATTGAAAAACCACATGCACCAAGCATATCTATATGACTTAATCGATTATAATGGTATGATAATTGATGACAGTTGAAAAACTGTTATTTTCATGCTTAAATTGATATTAAAAGCAACCTTTAACACTTAGAAACTAGCTTGAAATCATGCATTTAGTCATATTTTCAGAAATAAGAGAGCTGGACAGGTTTATGCTTGATTTCAGTGTTTTTGTGCAGGTTTTAAGGTGAATTTGGTGAAAGAAGTGAAGAAGGAGAGAGATGGAATCAGAAAAGACATCAAAAAGTGCAAAAGGAGAAGCCGCAACTGCTAAAAAAACTCATATTTATGAACACCAAAATATGATGTCACAAACTTGTTTTTCAATCGGCAAGTGTGACCGAATCGTTCAAGTAATAAACTTGGTAAGACCAAGTATCGTTCTTCCCAAAGGACTCACGACCTAGTTTAGTTGTGTGGTTTCTTGATTAGCTAAGACTTAAAGACGAAATATTTGGATTTTATATGCAAAAGACGAAAATTAAATATGTATGCATGAAGTTTTGATCAATGGCAAAAATAACAAAAGATAAACACTTTCAGTGAAATATATGTATGAATATGTTGTTGGGGGTCAATTTCATCTTATCCACTCTCATATTTTAGGAATTCAACATTCAAATCATCATTGTTAATGCCACTCTCTAAAGTACCTTCAAGAAGGCTTCTCACTAATCACGAGTTCATACAATTCCTAGCATTCCTAATGATTAGTTCATAAATGCAGGAGCTTAACGACAACCAATGTGATATTGGGAGAAATTCCCCGGATCTAGACTTCCCCGTACGCGCCCGTATCGACAAAACCAATAATCATGCATCGAATGAGTTAAACAATGTAAGCAATACGCAAAGAGGAAAAACCCTAACTAATGATGAAAGAAAGCATAGATCTTAAATAAAAGATCTAAAAACAAATTCCATATATGAGAGCTTCAAACGATTACATTGATTCCCCAACAAACATACAGAGTTTAGTTCACCATATTCATGGTGAACCTAGATCAATAACAATGAAAGAGATAGAAAAACCCGAGAAAGAGAAGAGGAGAGCTGTCACCATCTCCCAATCTACCCCAAGGGGTGGAAGAGAGAGTGTTTGCTTCGTTTCTGCCAAAGATACAAACCCTAGGACGTGCAAGTCCTTAAATAGGGCATAAAATTAACATAAAACAAGTCCAAGCCCATAAAAACAAAAGAAAACCGGTCCAAGCCCACTTAGAATGGCGCTCAGCGGTATTTTACCGCTGAGCGGTACTAGCGCATGATTCATTTTGCCCCCCAACTGCTGTTTTGCCCCTCAGCGGTGATTTCGGCACCCGAAAAGTGCCGCTCAGCGGTATTTTTCCGCTCAGCGCCACTCGGTCATACTTTTTCTGCGTTATGGTTGGTTTTTCAGCATTATGGTTGACTGGTTGACTTTTCTGGTTCACTGGTTGACTTTTCTGGTTTCTGGTTGACTTTTCAGCACTCCAATCATTCGGTATTTCAATTCTTCTTTCAAATCATTCAATTAGCCTACAAAATCAAGGGAATCTTGCACAAAACCATTAAATTCACTTTCAACTCTCTTATTCTCAAAACTAAAGCAAAAATATGAGTTCAAGCTAGTTTCTAAGTCTTAAAGGTTGCTTTTGGTATCAAATTTAAGCATAAAAATAACGGTTTTTCAACCGTTATCACAACCCCAAACTTAAAACTTTGCTTGTCCTCAAGCAAACAAGATGTAACTCAATCTTCCATCAATCCATATAATGGTTCACCACATTCAAAAATCCTTCTTTTAAGACAAGTAAATACTCAATTTAGCTCATCATCAAGACTTCAATCAAGATGTGCACATGCTTTTAGTGATCACTCAAACACATACTATCCAACAAATGCTATTTTCATGAATGATCAATTAACTAAGCAAAGATGTTCTTATGTGTTCATGGAATCTATCCTCACTAGATAAAGTGTTTCACTCAAACACACAAGTGTATAGGAGATATTCACTCATTCACTCTACTATTACAATATCACATGAATCAACTTTGCCTTTCATTTAACCACAATCAAAAACACTTATCAGCAAGCATCATCACAAGGACTTTTCTATGGCTTATAACGTGGCTGGGCTAACAAGAAAATTGGTTTTTCTAGATCACAAAACCCTTGAGTTAAGAGAAACATATAAACACAATCATTCTTATTTATTCCCAACTTTCTTTTGCATTGAGCTTTGCTTTTTCTTTTCTTTTCTTTCTCTTTTTTTCTTTTTACTTAATTCTTAGCTCTTAGCTCAATGCTTTCAATTTCCCTTTCTATTTTCCAACAACCCCAAACTTGAACATTTGTCAATACCACAAAATATTTTCTACTTAACTCAAGGTAAAGCTTTTCAACAAGGGTTTTCAAATCATGTTCAAGGCTAGAGGTTCAAAGGATATAACACATAGTGTTCTCTTTTAGTGGGCTCAATTTATGAATTTGGCTAATAGAAGGGTTATCAACAAATGGCCTTGATCATATGATGCAAACAAGCAAGTAATTCAATCATAGAAAACCTGGGCAAAGTCATTCATGCTTTCACAGTAATAGTATTCAACAATAACAACTCTAGAGCTCAAAACCTCACATATAAGCTCATTCACATTCCACATATAACATCCTGCTTAGAATCATAATCACAATCATAACATCTTGCATTTGTTCACAATGCTTGTGAACCACCTGTATAAGCATATAATGTGCACATTCTCAACATCAATCAATATCAAAGCATCATCAGGCATTACTTATCAAACAACAATCATAAGCAAACCATCATAACAAACAAAATTTCTAATTGAGTACATCAAATCCTATTCTAAAAACATAAGTGATTGATAAAACAAATCCTACTCTAGTGCTTTGAAAAACTCAGCCCCATCAATGATGCTCTCTCCCAACCCCAAACTTAGATGGAAAACTAGTGAGAAAGTGAGTGGAAGGGAGATTTTCTAAAGAGGAATGAAAGGAAAAATGTAGAGAACCTTTGTAAAAGTGTTTAGGAGTGTGTGTGTAGAGAAGAATATGGAAATAGAGGCCAAAACGTGACTTAGGGTATAAAAATACCCTAATGGGCTCAGGTTCCGCTAAGGGGCAATCTAAGCCCCTTTTACGATACCACCGCTCAGTGGCACTTTCGTGTTGTGCTTTTCTTCTTCCTAGCTTACCCTAGGTGCCTTCTACTCATGCCCCTCACTTGCTCCCTACAATTAATTTCTCAGATCACTCAAACATTCAATCCCTATCATGCAACTAAAGCAGAATAAAAACAAACAATACAGATAAAATCAATCAACTAGGTTGCCTCTCAGGTAGCGCTTGTTTAACGTCACGAGCCTGACCCAAAATCCACCAACACCCATCAGTAGGTGTAACAAACTTACCAACACCCATCAGTAGGTGCAAAATTTTCTTACCAACACCCATCAGTAGGTGTTACAGACATAGTATCCTTCAGTAGATGCTATCTCCAACAAAATAGTTACAAAAATAACGTCCACAAATTAAAAATTACAAAACCAAAATAAAATCAAAAGTTCTTAAATCACTGGGTTGCCTCCCAGCAAACGCTCTTTTAACGTCATTAGCTTGATCCAACCTCAAGTTCCTTCTTCTTTTTCTTCTTTCTACTGAACTTCTTCAGAAATTTGATCAAACCAGGAACCTGTTGCAATGTCTCAATCATAGGAACTTTAATCTCCAATTTCTTGAAGATTTCCATAAAGCACTTGAATTTCTTTTCCTTCCTATGATTCTTCTTTAGATGAGGATGTGATTTTTCATATGATTTCTTCTTCTTTCCTCTCATCTTTTTTTTCTTCCTTTTTCTCTCCCTAAATTTTCTCTTTTTCTTTTCTTTTATTTTTTTCTTCCCTTTTCTTTTTCTTTTCAACTTCTTTATTTTCACACAAATTTTCTTTCTCTCTTCTCTCTCAACCACTTCTTTCTCTTTTTCTTCATCTTTATTTCTCTCACTCAATTCTTCTTTTTCTTTTCTCTCTATCTTTTCCTCATCGCCCCCTATTTTTTTCTCATCAAGAATCTTGTCACTTTCAGTGATAATGGCTTGCCCTTCCTCCTTAGGGTTAACTTCAGTATTAACCTCATCATTCAATCTCTGACTAATGGAATGAAGCTGCATCTCCATCCTTTTACATGATTCTTCAATGCTTTTCTGACTAGCGTCAGAATTTTTCAAAAATTGTTGAAGGGTGTCATCCAAACTTCCTGATAGAAAGGTTTGTTGTTGTTGCTTGTTAAATTGCCCAGTTTGTCCAGCTTGCCTACTTTGTTCCTGACCAATACTTGGGTGTGGTTTCCACCCTTGATTGTAGCTCCCTTGACGGTACTGATTGGTCATGTAGTTTACATCCTCTACGGCTTCAACTGGAAAGGCACATTGACCATTTATATGGTCACCTCCACACAATTCGCATAACTGGGATTGTACCTGTGCAACAGTCTTCAACTCTTGTGGCAATTGTTCAAGTATCTTTGAGAGGTTCTCAAATTGTTGAGTTATTAACTTGTTCTGAGCTATCAAGGCATCATTGAATTGCAACTGTAGAACTCCTTTTTGTTGAATAGGAGCTCCTCTTTCACTGTTCCACTTATTGTTATTAGTAGTCATGTTTTCAATTATTTCTGTGGCTTCCTCTGGAGTCTTCCATTTGATATTGCCTCCAGCTGAGGCGTCAAGCATCATCTTGGTTTGTGAACAAAGACCTCCAAGGAAGATTAGGACTACTTCTCCTTCGTTAAATCCATGCGTGGGAGTCTTTCGTAATAGGCTTTTATACCTGTCCCATGCATGCCCCAGTGATTCTTCCATGCCTTGTCTAAATGAAGAGATCTCTTGCTTCCCTTTGTTGATTTTAAAGCTTTGTTGCTGCCATTGTTGTTGTGGTTGGTTCTCAAATTATCCGACAGCTTGCCAAAATTGTCTTTGATCCATGCTTGAGTCATGTTCCCACCAGTGGTTGAGATTACTTTGGTAGAATTGAGTGCCCATATAGTTAAATTCTTGACCAAATTGCATTCTACAAACATTAGGCACAAAACCCTAAAAACAATTGTTAGCACAAAAAGATAGAGAAAAAAAAAATCAAAGGATATAATTGAAAAGATAAGAAGATAGGAAATAAAAACAGAAAAATAAAAACAGAAAAATAAAATAAAATAAAATAAAAACAGAAAAATAAAATAAAATAAAATAAAATAAAAACAGAAAATAAAATAAAATAAAATAAAATCAAAGAAAAACCGAAAAAATAAAAACAGAAAATAAAAACAGAAATTTAAAATTAAAGTCAAAGATAATCAACAATCACACAAATTAACCAGTTAAACCACGAGTCCTCGGCAACGGCGCCAAAAACTTGATGGACAAATTTATGAACACCAAAATATGATGTCACAAACTTGTTTTTCAATCGGCAAGTGTGACCGAATCGTTCAAGTAATAAACTTGGTAAGACCAAGTATCGTTCTTCCCAAAGGACTCACGGCCTAGTTTAGTTGTGTGGTTTCTTGATTAGCTAAGACTTAAAGACGAAATATTTGGATTTTATATGCAAAAGACGAAAATTAAATATGTATGCATGAAGTTTTGATCAATGGCAAAAAAAACAAAAGATAAACACTTTCAGTGAAATATATGTATGAATATGTTGTTGGGGGTCAATTTCATCTTATCCACTCTCATATATTTAAGGAATTCAACATTCAAATCATCATTGTTAATGCCACTCTCTAAAGTACCTTTCAAGAAGGCTTCTCACTAATCACGAGTTCATACAATTCCTAACATTCCTAATGATTAGTTCATAAATGCATGAGCTTAACGACAACCAATGTGATATTGGGAGAAATTCCCCGGATCTAGACTTCCCCGTACGCGCCCGTATCGACAAAACCAATAATCATGCATCGAATGAGTTAAACAATGCAAGCATTACGCAAAGAGGAAAAACCCTAACTAATGATGAAAGAAAGCATAGATCTTAAATAAAAGATGTAAAAACAAATTCCATATATGAGAGCTTCAAAAGATTACATTGATTCCCCAACAAACATACAGAGTTTAGTTCACCATATTCATGGTGAACCTAGATCAATAACAATGAAAGAATGAAAGAGATAGAAAAACCCGAGAAAGAGAAGAGGAGAGCTGTCACCATCTCCCAATCTACCCCAAGGGGTGGAAGAGAGAGTGTTTGCTTCGTTTCTGCCAAAGATACAAACCCTAGGACATGCAAGTCCTTAAATAGGGCATAAAAATAACATAAAACAAGTCCAAGCCCATAAAAACAAAAGAAAACCGGTCCAAGCCCACTTAGAATGGCGCTCAGCGGTATTTTACCGCTGAGCAGTACTAGCGCACTCCAATCATTCAGTATTTCAATTCTTCTTTCAAATCATTCAATTAGCCCACAAAATCAAGGGAATCTTGCACAAAAACATTAAATTCACTTTCAACTCTCTTATTCTCAAAACTAAAGCAAAAATATGAGTTCAAGCTAGTTTCTAAGTCTTAAAGGTTGCTTTTGGTATCAAATTTAAGCATAAAAATAACGATTTTTCAACCGTTATCACACGTAGTTTAAGAAAAGAAGGAGAAGAGCACATCACGAAAGTGCCGTTGAGCGGCAACTTACCGCTGAGCGGTACTCTCGCAGATGGGCTTTAGTTTCCCCTGAGCAGGACTCGAGCCCATTAGGGTATTTGTATACCCTAAGCTGCGCAATTGCTCATTCTTTCATGCTCTTCTCTGCACAAACACTCCCACATACCTTCTCCAAGGTTTTCCACATCTTTTCACTCTTCCCTCTTAAGAAAATTTCTCTTCCACTCACTTTTTCACTAGTGTGCCATCAAAGTTTGGGGTTGGAAGAGAGCATTCTAGCTTGGAAGCATTCTCATTGCATCTAGTATCTCCACCCAAGTAAGTAAAAAGCATTTTGTTCATTCTAGGGTTCTTGATTTGAATGTGATTGTCAAAGCATGAATATTTAGGGGTTCTTGGTTTCTATGCATGATTTGATGATATATTTGATGTTTGAACCGATTAAACTGCATGATTATGAACTGGAAAACTGAAAATTGCATTTGGGTGGAGTTAGGACAACTTAAAAGAGATTTTTCAAAAATCTGCAGAGTTACCGCTCAGGGGTAAACTGCCGCTGAGCGGCACTCTGCCAGACTTGTGTTTTTTTTTGGTTTTTTGTGATCTGGAATGTGGCACTGGTGGCGCTGAGGGGAAATTCTGGCCCTCAACGGTGGTTTAGCTTCGAAAGGAGTTGTGTTCTGTGTTTTACTAATGATTAACATCATGTTCTGTGGTTTTGTATTTATGTTTGAATGCAGGAATGGCATCCTCTTCAGGAAAGAGATTGAAAACCATGGCAACCAAGAGAAAGGAAAAGGAACCAGAGCAAACCCACTCTAGTAGGTTCCTCTCTAGGAAACATGAGAAGCACTTTAGGGTGGTTCAGGACAGGAGACTTCTGATGGAAAGAAAAGTTGGAATGATACCTAACTTTGCTCCTCAATTTGGAGAGCAAGTGTTAGGAATGACTGGGGAAAGCTAGCCACATATCCTGCACCTGCCAACATAGCTGTGGTAAAGAGTTCTACACCAATGCAAAGAAGATTGGTGATTATCCAGCTGAAAATTATATGGGCTATGTCAGAGGCCATGCTATCAGGTATGATCCTGATTCTATCAATAACTTCCTGGACACTGTGTGGGCTGGTGAGCAGTGCCAGTTTGCTCTTTGCATGGAGGAAGGTGCTGATTATGAGGATGTGGAGAGAGTACTATGCATACCTGGAGGACACTTCCAAAGGAATAGATCTGGCTCAGTGGTTAACATTAGGAGGACGGATTTGACTCCTCTTGCAAAGTATTGGATGGCATTTTCTCATGCCAACATTCAGCCATGTTCACATGTGTCAGATATTACTCTCAGCAGGGCACTATTCATCTACTGTGCTATCAGAAACTTAAATGTTAATATTGGGCAGGTGATAGCTGATGAGATTAGTGTGTGCGCCAATACCTCAAACAACAAAGCACCACTAGGACATCCCTCCTTGATCACTCACCTTTGCAAGATAGCTGGGGTGGACACTTCTGCTCCACCATTTGAGAGGCCAAGAAAAGCTATTGATGAGGTCTATTACAGACAGTACTGTGGAGGTGAGGAGGCAGCTCAGCCAGTTCCACCACGCCGTGCTCGTAGAGAGAGAGGGCCAGCACAGAGCCAGACATCTGCTGAGACACATGAAGCAGAACCATTCCAGATGAGGGACATGTATATGTCTCTTATAGGTGCTCAGTTGCAGTCCATTCACAGAGGGCAGGTGGCTACTGCTGAGATGATTGTAGGAATGTATGATACACCTCCAGCCCACAGGTGGACTATGGATGAATTCCATAATGTGGTAGCTTGGCCAGAGGAGCCAGTGCATGGAGGAGGAGCTGAAGCAGCTGAAGCTTCAGTTAGAGAGATGGAAGAAGATGAAGCTGATGATGATGATGCATTTGAAGATGATGAAGATGAGGAGGAAGAGGAAGATACAGAGGACAGCTCAGATTGATGAGGAGCTGAGATAGCATTTACTGATGAATGCTATCATATGCTTATGCTTTTATTGGTTTAAGTTTTCTGAACTTATTTGTTTTTGTTTTTAGATTAGGGTTTGATGTACTCTATTGAACACCTGGTTTGTTATGATGGTTTGCTATTAACTGTGATTGTTTGATAAGTAATGCTTGATGATGCTTATTGATTGATTGATGTTGAGATGATGTGCACATTAAAATGCTTATACAGGTGATTCACAAGCTTTGTGAACAAATGCAGGATATTATGATTGTGATTGTGAAATTAAGCAGGATGTGTATGTCAAATGTGAATGAGCTTATATGTGAGGTTTTGAGCTCCAGAGTTGTTATTGTTAAATGCTATTACTTTGAAAGCATGAATGACTTTGCCCAGGTTTTCTATGATTGAATCAATTGCTTGTTTTGCATCATATGATCAAGGCCGTTTGTTGGAACCCTTTTTATTGGCCAAATTCATAAAGTTAGCTCACTAAAAGAGAACACTTTGTGTTCTATCCTTTGAACCCTTAGCCTTGAACATAAATTGAAAACCCTTGTTGAAAAGCTTTACCTTGAGTTAAGTAGAAAATCATGTGTGGTATTGTTAAATGTTCAAGTTTGGGGTTATTGGGAAAACATGAAAAAGGAAAAGCATTGAGCTAAGAGCTAAAAAGTAAGAATATGCAAAGAAAAAGAAAAGAAAAGAAAAAAGAAGCAAAGCTCAATGCAAATGCAAAAAGCAAGTTGGGAAAAATAAGAATAATTGTGTTGATTATGATTCTCTTAACTCAAGGATTTTGTGATCCAGAAAAACCAATTTTCTTGTTAGCCCAGCCACATTATAAGCCATTGAAAAGTCCTTGTGATGATGCATGCTTGTGAATGTTTTTGATTGTGTAAAATGAAAGGCAAAGTTGATTCATGTGACATTGTGATAGTAGAGTGAATGAGTGATTACCTCTTAAACACTTGTGTGTGAGTGAAATACTTTACCTAGTGAGGAAATATTCCATGAGCACATGAACATCCATGCTTAATTGATTGATCATTCATGAAAAATAGCATTTGCTGGAATTTAAATGACTTTGTGAACACTAAAGCATGTGCACATCTTGATTGAACTCTTGGTCATAAGTTTGATTGTAGTTTTTACTTATCTTGAAAAAGAGGATCTTTGAATAAGTGAACCATCATATGAATTGGTTGAAGATTGAGTTACATCTTATTTGCTTGAGGACAAGCAAAGTTCTAAGTTTGGGGTTGTGATAACAGTTGAAAAACTGTTATTTTCATGCTTAAATTGATATTAAAAGCAACCTTTAACACTTAGAAACTATCTTGAAATCATGCATTTAGTCATATTTTCATAAATAAGAGAGCTGGACAGGTTTATGCTTGATTTCAGTGTTTTTGTGCAGGTTTTAAGGTGAATTTGGTGAAAGAAGTGAAGAAGGAGAGAGATGGAATCAGAAAAGACATCAAAAAGTGCAAAAGGAGAAGCCGCAACTGCCGCTCAGCGGCAGTTTACCGCTGAGCGGCACTCAGGAGTTCACGTTGGAACCGTTGAGGGGCAAAATGGCCGCTGAGGGGAAGAAACTACTCACGCACTCACCGCTGAGCGGCACTTTACCGCTGAGCGGCACACTTATGGGCTTGGACCTAGATTTTCTGTAATTTTAGAATAGTATATAAGCTTTAGGACGTCCTAGGGTTTATATCTTTGGCAGAAACGAAGCAAACACTCTCTCTTCCACCCCTTTGAAGGAGGATCTTGGATGCTCAGGCTACCTCTTCACCTTTCTAGGGTTTTATCTTTCATTCTTTCATTATTGTTCATCTAGGTTCACCATGAATATGGTGAACTAAACCTTGTATGTTTGTTGGGGAATCAATGTAATCTTTTGAAGCTCTCATATATGGAATTTGTGCTTGCATCTTAATCTAAGACTTATGCTTTCTTTCATCATTAGTTAGGGCTTTTCCTCTTTGCTCAATGCTTGCTTTGTTTAACTCATTCAATGCATGATTATTGGTTTTGTCAATACGGGAACGTACGGGGAAGTCTATATTCAGGGAATTTCTCCCAATAGTATATTGGTTGCCTTAAGCTCCTGTGCTAAAAAAACTAATTATTAGGAATGCTAGGAATCGTATGAACTCGTAATTAAGGAGAAGCCTTCTTGAAAGGTAATTTAGAGAGTGGCATTAACAATGATGACTTGAATGTTGAATTCCTAAAATATATGAGAGTGGATAAGATGAAATTGTCCCCCAACAACATATTCATCAATATATTTCATTGAAAGTGCTTGTCTTTTGTTTTAGCCATTGATCAACCTCATGCATACTTGTTTATTTTCGTCTTTTGCATATTAAACTCCACTTATTTTGTTCTTAACTCTTAGCTAATCAACAAATAACATAACTAAACTAGGTCGTGAGTCCTTTGGGAGAATGATACTTGGTCTTACCGAGTTTATTACTTGAAACGATTCGGTCATACTTGCCGATTGTTAAACAAGTTTGTGACATCATATTTTGGTGATCATAAATTTGTGCATCATAATCAATTAAAGTCATCAGACAACTTAAGCTTTAAACTGTGGCAAAACAACAAGTTTTAAATCGATTACATTAGTGAGTTTTTGGTTCATGAGGATCCTTCGCGCGTAGTGGTCATTGGATGATAGATTGCAGGAGGCCAGACCATTCATGGTGCTCCTTTATTGCCCACTCACGCGCGAGTAATGATTGATGATCCAAGAGACCCCCAGGCTCGAGTGTTAGTGCCTACATCTGAAATCCAATTCGTGGGAAAGGCCTTAGGCACATTTATAGCTTGGCCTAAGGCTATGATCATGCCATATTTTGGCCCACCAGCGGTATTATATTCTTCTTTTTATTATCTTAAATCTTCAAGTTATAATTAAACGATTCCTAACTTTTGTAAATGTGAGTTGCAGGTATGTCGTCCTGAGAAACAACCAATTGCTCAACCTGTGAATGAGGCTTGTGAGGAAGCAGAAGACAATGATGTTATATCCATATTGACCTCCAGATTAAATAAGTTGAGAAAAGGACCGGTAGAGATGCTGTGGGAGTTAAGAACATTTGGCCTTGAGTGCCATGTTCCATTGTATATTAATTTCGATGATGCATATGAGATCATTGGTGGAGAAAAAATGTTTAACATTTCATGCATACAACTATGGTGCATGTAAGTTTTTTATTTGTTATTTTCCAATTTGTATATTAGTATTATTACTTTTTAATAAATATACTTAACTTTATTCTTACATGTACATGGACACCATCATAGTGGAATCAGGTCGGGTGTCAGTTTATACTTAACTTTCTTGAACCTCAGACCATTCAACCATCTGGAAACACATTAGATTCCAGAAAATCATATATTCAAACATGGATGACTGAGTCTAACAGAGAGATATATATCGCGCCATACATTGATGCGTATGTGTTTCCCAATATTGTCAACTTTTATCAAATTTTAATCAATAAACTAACTCACTAGTTGTTGGTACATGATAGGGGCCATTGGCAACTCATGGTGATCATTCCAAAAAAAGCACAAGTTGTATGGTTTATTTCTCTTCATAGGAAGATTAAAGCGGAGTTGAAGTCCTTGAACAAACGTAAGTATTACATTCATTCTTATCAATTCATTATGATATTAATATATTAACTTATGTTTCTAATGTTTGAAATGTTTCAAATTTGTTTAGAGTTGTGACTAGGACCAGTGGACAACAACTTGAAATTATATATCCTAAGGTTGGAATTCGTTGATCTTTAACCTTTAATTTTCGTAGTCAAATTTAAACCATTACTTTCACATGTTTAGTGTAATAAGCATAATGATTCCTGGGCATGTGGCTACTACATCATAGGCATCATCCGAGCATAAATCAAAGGGGAATGGACTGAGGTAGAAATTTACATTTGAAAATCTTACAAATATCAATAAACTTTTGACATTAAAATGAATATAATAGTAAAGTTTCCTTGATTATGCAACGGTTCAACACTACCTCTTCATTGTCCACTTCAGTAGTAAAGACGATAAGAGAGGATTAGGCAGGATATTTGAATAAAAATTTTAAATATCTATAGCTTTAGGTTTTTCCTTTCATGATAGTAGCATTTGCTTACTTGTGCAGCTTTTAAACTGTTAATAGATTATTGTGAATAGACGAATACTATGAATAGATGAATATTGTGAATAGATGAATGGAAAACTGGTTCTTTTAAGTTTTGATGATAGCATTAGCGTCTTTTAGTTTTACTATTTAATTGGAATTGATGAATTGATGATAGCATGGTTTATATTAATTAATTCTGTTAATATATATGAATTGGAAAATTGGTTTCTATATTTCAGGTTTGGTTAAATGAGCTAAACCGAATCAAATTTTAAAAAAAAAACACTGAAGGTAACGTCGAAGTATACACTTTCGACGTTCATATAACGACAGTAACGTCACATATCGACAAGTTCGACGTTAACCTTACGTCTTTCACCGTATACTTGACGTCAAATATTCCTTTAAATATAAATATTTATTCAAATATTACTCAAAAATTGACGTCCTCTTTGAACTTCGACGTGAACATTACGTCCGTTATCTTCCGCAACGACGTTAACTTTACGTCACTTTCCTCGTACATAAGACGACAAATCTTACTATAAATATAAATATTTATTCAAATATTGGACGTCATTCTCTTTACTAATGGACGTACCCTCACGTCGTTGCACAAAATCGACGTTAGGTTTACGTCAATTCTCAATCCACTCAACGTCAAATTGTCCTATTAACGTCTCCCAGTGATAATCGACATAAAATTTACGTCACCCGCTATGACGTCGGTCTCGAATTCATCGTTAAAAGTCAAAAATAACCAACGTAATACGTTATTTTTGTACTAGTGACTAATTCATAAAGGCTTCATTGTTGGATGAATTTTTTTTTTGTATAAATGTATCGTTTAGCCTTTAAAAGGCGTTTACTATCAGCGCATCATTTAATGATTTTTGTTTAGTACGAGAACGCGTTTAGGAAAGTTTTATTCAACATATTATTTTTGGAGCTTTTTTTTATAGCTTTAGCATGTTTACTAAAAACATCATGTAACATTGTTGCATTGTTTAGTAAGATACAATAGAAGCGTATTTAACAAAGATATCATGTAGCACATTAACGCGTTTATGAGGATATCGTTTAGTCCAGTGATCCTTTCATAACAAAACCATCTTTGTAGTAGCGCGTTTACTGGCAATAGGATCGTTTGGTCTTAGCGTGTTTACTAAAATATCTTTTAATAGCGCATTTACTAAAATAGGATCGTGTGGTCCAAGCGCGTTTACTGAAACTTTTCTTGTTCATGCACATGTCATAACATTTGTTTCATACGATGTCTTTTATTTAATGATATTATTTTCACAAAGATAATAATTTATTAAATAGTCATTTCGTTTATCTTTATTTGTTAAACTTTAAAATATGAAGGTGCTAGACGGTCATATCTTATAAACAATCATTTACAAAGTATAAATTTGTGAACCAACCAACTTATATCAAAGGATCAATGCCATTTTTATTCAATAAAAATGTCGTGATTTTATTCAAACAACAAATGTGGTTCTTGTGTCAATTAAAATGTCAAGATGAAAATAAAACCTTCAACACACAATTGAAAGTGTATTTATTGGTTCTTTTTAAGGGAAACATGCAAACACTACTAAACCAAAACAAGAGATAGGAAAATGTAATAGTCTTGGGTTAGGTTGACATAGCAACATTGGTAGGTACACTTTCGTCTTAAGAATTTATGTGTATGTTCCTATTTTGATTTGTTTTAATATTATTGCTACCATAAAAACGAGTGTGAAATCAATGTTGTTTTGATTGTTTGCTTGATGTGGTTTTTGTCATTCAACATTGTTATTTTAGTAAGTTTTATGGTTTTGAATCGTGATTTTTTCACATGGGGTGATGAAGGCCCTTTTAGTGGTGGTTAAAATATACTCCACAATGTTTTAATTAAATCCAAATCCATTTCATTGGATAAAATTAGTATATATGTTTATAATCTAGTATAAATTTGAATTTAAATTAGTTTACATTTGTGTCTATTTAATTTGGATTAAACTATCATTAAAACTAAGACTATTGTATCTGATAAGTTTAGTTTTTATATATATATTGTTTTTATCAAATAATAATTAAATATTTTTTACGATTAAATTATTAAGTTTGGAAGATGAGTGACTAATAAGAGGATGGTTAAAGAACCAATGATTTTAATCGGAACTTTTCCCTTTTTTTTCTTATGTATTGTTTTCTCTTCTTATATATTATATATATATATATATATATATATATATATATATATATATATATATATATATATATATATATATATATATATATATATATATATATGGGTGTGTGCGCACGCTACTTTGAATAAGATTTATTGACTTTTTCGGCTAGGTTAAGTTTTTTTAGCTTGTTTATAAGTCTTTTTATAAGTCAAACTCCTTAAGTTTTCCTAGACGAGAAAAAAAATCAAATTAAATTATTCATTTGTTTTTTTAAGTTGGTTTAAGCATTCTGATAATTTTTATTTTCGGTGACTTTTTTAAAATTGATTTCTCACTTTTTTCTTTGTCTCAATTGCATCCCTATTTCTGAAAAATTGAAGCAATTAGATCTTTACTTTTAGTTTCGTACTAACACCGTTAAAGAGGTGTCATTAGTTCGTGATTTTTTGAATTTTTAAAATATTTTTACTTTTATTTTTTATTTATTTTTAATTATTTTTTGAAAAAAAAAAGTTTGTTACATGTCAAGCTGACATTGTGCTACATGACAATAACAGTGTGATGTGGCACTACCAGTGTCATGTGTCACTATCAGACTAACTGTCATTACATTTGTCTCAGTTTGGTCCTTGTATTTTGATTTTGTTTCAATTTGGTCCTTGTATTTTTATTTTGTCTCAATTTAGTCCTAATGTTTTTAAAAATTAAACAATTTTGTTTCTCTCCAAATTCAAACAAAATTTCATTTGTATATAAACTTTTACAAATTTTTTTATACAAATTGATATTTTTTTTATTAGAAATATAAAAAATTGTGAACTAACATATGACACATTTTTAATTATGTAATACTAACGAAAATAACTTAATTGCATTAAGGTTTTCAAAACAAAAAATAAATTGAGACAAATAAAAATAAACAAACTCATTTAAAAATTTTCTACAAGATTAAAAATAAATAAAATCATTTAACCTAAATATATGAATGACCAAATTATAAAAGTTAACATTTCAATAATAAATATTTTTTTTGAAAGTGATTTACACAAAAATAGTTTTAGTACTTCCTCGACAATTCATAAAAAGTTTATGGAATTAAACATTAAAACTTTGAATACATCATCACTAAAAATTTACTTAAAAGAAACAGATTTAAAAACAATAATTTTGGAAAACAAAATAAAAATATCAATTTTAATAACAATACTTGTATAAATTTATATAAAAATTAAATTTTGTTTGAATTTGGGAGGGACAAAAAATTTTAATTTTTAAAAAATATTAGGACTGAATTTGAAAAAATAAAAATACAAGATCAAATTGAGACAAATGTAATGACACGTGCCCTGATAGAGTGACACGTGGCGCCGGTAGTGCCATGTCACACTGTAATTACCACGTGACACTATGTCAACTTGACACGTGATAATTTTCTTTATGTTTTAAAAAAATTAAAAAAAATAATTAAAAAGTATATTTAAAAACTTCAAAAAAATCACGAATTGATATGTGACACATCTTTAATCGTGTTAGTACGAAACTAACATTAAGAACTTAATTGCTTCAAGTTTTAAAAAATAAAAACTCAATTAAGAAAAAAAAAGTTGAAAGGAAAAAACTATGGAACAATTAAACCTTTTTTAAGTTAGATCCATCCACAGCGGCAAAACTATTCGCTTAAGCGATTGCATTTCAGTTACGTTTCAATTTTCTAAAGGACAAAATTGATCCGTTATCAATGCAAAATTCAGAAACTCCAAATAACATTTGTGCAAATCAAGCATTGTGTCATATTTGGTAAAAATATGTCTTTGATATTTCTTTTGTTGTTTTTTTGGGCTTATTGTTTACTTCACGCACCCCTAATGTTTACTAAGCGCGTACACCTTGTGTTTAGTTTTGTTTTTGGGCAAATGTTTTAGCTTACTCGCTGCACCCTATATTCATCAAACCATCTCACACTATTTATTGTTTTCATTTTGGGTTTTACTGATGCACCCATGCATTTTATTACTGCACCCCTACTTCTTTTAATTAATTTTTGCGCTGTTGCTGATTACACGCCATGTTTTCATACAGCCTTATTTTTATTATTTTTATTTGGGTTTCTCTTTTACTCTTTATAATTCTTATTTAATTATTCATACACTTGATTATTCTCACACTTATTTCTTTTTTTGCGTTTTTTCTTTTTAATATTTATATGGTCATTCGCAATATCGCAAATTAAAAGTATGAATATTTGTGTAATTATATGCAATCATCAATACTCAAACAATTCCTTTTTAGAACTAAGTAAATTTTGATTTTTTATTATGAATAAAAATATGTAAGAACAATGATTAACCTTTGTTCAGTCTCTTCTTAAAAAGTGTTCTTTTTTTTGTATAGTTTTCTTTTTCTTAATTTTTGGAAAAATAGATAAGTATTTTAAAAAATCACATTGTTCTACATAATTAAATAAGGCTGTGAAGGAAAATTGTAAGTATAAATACCTTCCTTAATAGATTACTGTACCCAAAAT
Source organism: Vigna umbellata (assembly GCF_029865625.1). Lineage (NCBI taxonomy): Eukaryota > Viridiplantae > Streptophyta > Magnoliopsida > Fabales > Fabaceae > Vigna > Vigna umbellata. The sequence goes on from NC_142173.1 coordinate 10,026,256, forward strand.
CTAGCTTTCACATATTATACTTTTATCTTATGTTTTAATTGTTTTTCAGAATAAACTACGGTAACAACTCTAAATTTCTTTTTATTTTAATTTTAACTTTTGAATTTTTGTCTTATTGTAATTTCTGTTGTGACAGGAATGAAAGTTTCCGATGTAGTCTTTGACCATGTTGTGGTAAAATCTATTGATAGATCCTTGCTAATTGATTTTTCTTTAAAATCTATTGTTGAATCCATGATAATTGATTATTTTGAATATTTGTTGGTAAATCTATTGGTAGTTGATTTTTTTTAAATTATTCCGTAATAATTCAATTTTTGTAAAATTTATCGGTATTTGTATTTTTTTAAATTTATCAGTAATTTTGAGTAATTCCATTGAAAAATTCATTGATAATTGTATCGGTAAATTTGTTGGTAAAGTGGGTGTCAATGTTATAAATTAATAAAGATTAGGTGAAAAGTAGAAAATAAAAACGAAAAGAAGAAGGAGTTGGTAGCACAATAGCCATATAGGTAATGGAGAATAGTAACAACGATAGGAGCCATGAAGGCAACAACGACAGTAGTGAAAATGGTGGTAGCTATTGATGGAGGAGTAGGAGGAAGAAAGGGAGCATGAAGAGTTTATGGTGGTGGCAGTGAACGCAATGACGACAACAATGATGATGAAGATGGAGGAGGAAGAAAAATTATTGATAGACCTTTAGATGTCGGTAATTAACAACAATTTTTTTTACGTTGGTAAAACTTTTTAATAATGATTTTATTGACATATTTTTGGTTTTTGGTAATTTTCATTTACTAACAAATTTTAATGATTTCCGAAAAATTTTATATTTCACTAATCCTATTTTTTTTAGTGATATGAAAACTGCTAAGTTATACAATAAATAATGTGATTGTTCAACTTAGATTATCATTTGTTATATTAGTCAAAGTAACAAGTCACGTCATTTTTTATAGGGTTTTTTTATAGGTTTAATGATTGGTAGGTCCTATCTTTAGATCAGAATCTCAAATAAAACTTTTACTTTTTTTTTCTCAATTGGATCCTTATTGTTGAAATAAAAAGAGTCATGCCGTTAAATTGGACAAACGTAACGCGTCTGGGACAAGCTGATTGTGTTTTTTTTAATGACGTGCTAATTGTGTTTTTTTTAATGACGTGACGTAGGTAATATGATTAATAGGTGATTATGATGTGTAAATTCATATTTTTTAATTATAAAAATTGGAGAAATTGTAATTAAACCCAACCCCTTTGTAATTGAGAAAATAAATTAGGGAAAAGTGAAAACGTCTTCGAATTAGGATTTCTTAACGAAAAGAAAGTGAGTGTTTGTTCGAATTAGGAATGAATAAGAGATAATGGAAATTAGGGTTTACAACACTTTAAATTTGAGCGCGAGGTTTTCTTGATTTGGTGATAGTTGGCTTGGTGTTGACTATTGAATCTGCGGGAAAATGTAGATATTTGGTCCCCTCTGGACATGTCTATTTGTTCAATAAAATTGAAGAATATAATCTATATTTGTTCAATAAAATTGTTGATGTTCAGAGCTTTTTTGAAGCCATAATTGTCCCAGAGCTTTTTTGAAAGAAGTCTAACTTTCTTTTCGCAATCTCTCATTTGAAGCAAGTCACGAGTTTAATTAACTTTTTCAACATTTTCTTTAATTAAAAATAATAATATACACGTATAACTAAAAAAACTGACTCACCTCATTTAAAAAAACATTTTCAGCATGTCATGTCAACGTCAGTCTTACAACGTTTGGTCAAATTTAACAGTAAAGTTCTAATTGTAGTAAATTTTCCAAAATAAAGACCCTTAATGTAAATTCATTATAAGAAGATCTTTAAATAGTAATCAATTTTAGAGATAAAAAATAATTAGTTACTTGCTCTGTAAATTAGACTTAAATTGGTTTGTAACCGTAGTTACCGTGATTTTGACTATTAAAGAAATTAATATCTAAATTGGTCTCTAATTAACCGGTGACTAATTTAAACAATAACGTTTTTGATAGTTAATGTTAGAGATTAATTTAAAATCTAATTTACAAATTAATTATAATTTTTGTTCATAATAGAAAAAAAATTAGATATTAATATCTTTTAGTTTATAAACTAATATTTAAATTAGTTATTATAATTAATGGTCAATTATTTTTAGTCTCTTGATTGTTATTTAAATTTATTTTTGTAATGGTAATGATTGATGAATTGAATTTGAAAAACAAAATAAACTATATTGAAATATCAACCCTTAGGTTAAACTCCTCTTTTAAAAGATAAGCAAAACCAATAAAGGAAATAGGAAAACACAACAGTTTTTATCAACCATATGCTTGGTACTGAGCAAATTTAAATAATAGAATTACTAAAAATGCCAAGCGGTCTTTTTTCTTCAAGCCATTTTATGACTTCGCACAATTATATTAATTCTTTCATCTTTTATAGGAAATAATCGTCAATGTTGTAAAACTAGGGCCACTCACTTATTTAGTTAAAAAATAAATAAAGAATAACTTAATCAATGATCATCACTAATTGAACAACATGAACACCAATTGTTATATCATTAATATATAACTTTGTATAATAAATATAATAATATACAATTAAGTTTTGTAAACCATTTACGAAAATGATGTCTTGGTGGTATATATTCAATTCCCCATTTCAAATTTTGGTAGTCTATATAAGACCCTGAAAACAATGTAAATTTGGGATGAAATTTACAATGGTTCATAAGACCCCTAGCTAACCTAACCTTACTTTATATTGAGGGAAGAAGCTTCAATATATATATATATATATATATATATATATATATATATATATATATATATATATATATATATATATATATATATATATATAATAAGGTTGATATTGCAATACAATTTCTTTTATTTTTCAACTTCATAAATTTAAACAAATATTTGAATTTCAGATCATTACTTAAAACTCTCTCATCATCGTAATTTTTTTTATACATGAGTTAGTAAGAATTGGACCTAAAACTTCATATATTTCATCTAAATTTAATCACCAAACTGATTTTACAACTTAGACTAGTACAAAAACATTATTTAACTTTTGTAAACCAATTTAAAAAATGATGTGATAGATGACTATTTCCTGAAATATATATGTGAAGAACTTGAGGAAGAACATATGTTATTCAAAGAATCTAATTAATACAAAGTCTAAGATCAAAACATGTCTCCTTAAATCTTATAATGTTCCATGAAGAAAAAAGTTTAAAGAACATGAAAATCATAAACACAATTGAATAATAATTTGGGAAATTAAATAATTTGTAATTTTATTTTAACTTTACAAAATGTTAAATTCGCTAGGTAAACCAATTTGTGTTCGCTGGGTGAGCGGGCCTCGCTACACAAAAAGTCTGCATCTGTAATTTTCATTTTCTGTTATTTTTATGTGTTTTGGGCTTTGAATTTTATTTTAGGGTTTCAAAGTTTTCTTAAACTTATATGCCTATATATAGAGGTATCAAAAACTAATGTAAACACTTTTCAGTCATAATATATGCATTTTCATTTTTGAGAGAGGATTCTCTTGATTCTTGGATTAGAACTCTGATTCTTATCAAAGATTAACATCTTGGTGACGAATCTTTACTTGACTTATCAATATGCTAGATTGTGGCGTCTCTATCTCTGTCTTATTTAACATTATTCTGTAATTTATTTTCTTGAGGATTTAAATTAAAAAAAGATCGTTCTCTTTCCTGGACATGATTGTATCATCTGGTATCTAGAGCAAAGTTCTAGTTTGAATATCCTCTTTTTTTCTTATTTTTCTGTCATATTAAAAAAAACCAATATTTTATCCAATTCCGTTGAGTTTTTAATTTTTCTTATTTTTTGTGTTCTTCTCTTAATTTGTGTGTTTCTATTTGATTCATGGAAATTATTTGTTTTTTCTTTTTGTTAATTATAGTCCTAATTAACTGTTGACCTTGATCTTGCATGAGTTTTGGTGTTTGAAGGACAATAAGTAAAAAACAAATATTTATTGAAAAAAAAGGAAAGTAAGGATCCAAAAAAGAAAATAAAAATTGTAGAGCTCAAAATAAATTATTATGTTGCACTATGGTTTATAATTTTTAATTTATTAAATAGTCTTATTTTTAAGTCTCCATGTTGTCTCATTTACTATTTTGTGTCTTTTAAAAATTCCTTAAAGTTATGTCTAGAGTTTTCTATGTTCTTTGACCTTTTGAGTGAAGATTTAGATTTTGTAACGTTTTTCATATTATTTGTTCGCTTTTTGTGTAAGCTATTGAAGTTCTTTGTCAAGAGCTAGAAGGAATTTGAGTGGTAAAAGGCAAGATAGTGCATTCAAGAAAATGTCTATAAGTGTGATACACGAGTGAAATTTAAGCGAAACACTTAGATGAGTGGTGATGATTAAATATATTTTGTTATTTTATTTTCCTAACCTTTTGTAGCATTTATCAATATTGAACGATGCAACATGTTCTAGCAGAGACATCTTTCTGGAAGTTGTGTGTTCATGAGGCTTTGGTAGAGAATATCAATGTCTTGAAGTCCAAAATTGTAAAGTTGAATGGCAAAATTTTTAGTATTAAAAGGAAGCATAAGCAGGACAATAGTATTTTCCCAAGGGTTAAATCAAATGTTATAAGATGTTCTAAATGTGAAGGCTATGGGCATGAAACTCATGAGTATCATAATTAGAATGCAAGTCCCATGACTATTAATGAAGACCTCAAGAACTACATTCTATATTTGAAAGAGGAGGAAGAAAGGACTTTGCAAAAATTAGATGCATTAAAAAGAAGACAAGAGCAAAAGCTTAAAAGAGAAAAGGGAGAAAAAGAAGAGAAAGAAAAGAGAGTGAGTGAGAAGAAAGAAAATAGAGAAAACGAAGAGAAAGAAAAGAGAATGAGGGAGGAGAAAGAAAATAGAGAAAGAGATGAGCAAGAAAAGAAAGAGAGAGAAGAGAAAAAAGAAATAGAGAGAAAAGAGATAAAAAGAAGAAAGCATCATGATTTGTCATTAAAAGAAAATACTAAATGTGTTTTTTTTGTTGCCTAGGGAAGATTTGTTTATTAAGGAACCATGACATCAACAATGGAAAGAAGACAAGATGACAGAAAAGGAAGACACAAGCTTAGAACTCAAAGAAGACATAAAAAAAGAAGACTAAGTTGTTTATTAAGGAACCATGACATCAACAATGGAAAGAAGACAAGATGACAGAAAAGGAAGACACAAGCTTAGAACTCAAAGAACTTGTGTTTGATAATATGTTATCTTGTTTGTCAATTCATTTGGATATTCAAACTTTTAGTATGAAAATAAGCTTAGAAATAGATGCACATGGGTAAGCTTTTTTTGACAATCTCTAAGCAACTTAGGGATAATCAAAGTTATACTTATAGATTGTTTATTTGGGAAATATTATTTTTCTCTTCTTTGAGCATTGCATCTTTAATTTAAAATTGTTTGATAAATTCTATACCCAAAATCTTAAACCCTAAACAACTTTAAGGACAAATTCTCTTCAAGAAGGAGAGTACGATAGATTATTATCTCTTGAAACATATATGTGAATAACTTGAGGAAGAACATTCGTAATTCAAAGGATCTATGACAAAGTCCAAGATTAAAACACGTCTTCTTGAATCTTATAATGTTCCATGAAGGAAGAAATTTAAAAAACATGAAGGTTATGAGCACAATCGAAGAATAATTTATGAAATTAAATAATTTGTAATTTTATTTTAATTTTACAAAAATGTTAAATTCATTGGGCGAGTGAAATTCTATTTGTTGGGTGAGTGGGCCTCACTAGGCAAAAAGTTTGCATTTGTAAATTTTATTTTCTGTTATTTTTATGTGTTTTTGGGTTTTGAGCTTTATTTTAAGATTTCAAGGTTTTCTTAAATTTGTATGCTTATATATAGTGGTACCAAAAGTTAATGCAAATACTTTTGAGTCATAATATATGCATTTACATTTTTGAGAAAGAAATATCTTGATTCTTGGATTAAAACTCTGATTCTTATCAAAGATTAATCTTTATAACTAATTTTTACTTGACTTATCAATCTACTAAATTGTAGTGTTATCATTTTGTCTTATTATACATTCTACACTCATTTATTTTCTTAAAGATTCAAATTCAGACAAAAAATAATAATACTCTTAGACAGATTATATCATGATGTCTTTTGTGATATATATATATATATATATATATATATATATATATATATATATATATATATATATATTTTGATAATGATTTTGGGTGAGGTGTCATATTATCCTTAAAATTTTAATAGATGAAATCATATTTTAAATATTGTGACTCACCCAAACATTTTTTTTTTCTTACAACTTTTAAATTTGACATCGAATAGTAACATAAATCTAATTTCTACATAATAGTTATGGGAAATAAAATATTTAGCCCTAAAAGTTCATTGATATTAAAATAAGTTAATTATGATAATCCGTACACTTCTAAATGAGACATATTTGAGTTGGAATTAATACAACAGATACGAAGAAAAACATAAATGAAGAAAGTAATTTTTATATGGAAAACGTTTCTTCAACAACGCCATTTTGACAATAATTTGACAATGACACATGGCGTTTTGTCATTTGTTGTTTTAAATGAATTTTTCAAAAAGTTGATATTTGTTTTCGAGGGCACTTTTGGAAGAAGAAGATTGCTGAAACCTGTTCGTGCCTTCATCTCTTACGAAAGTCTCTTTCTCTCAATCTCTTACGAAACTGTGGCCTTTATCTATATCGATTCTCTCTCTCAATCTCTTACGAAACTTTGTCTCTCTCTCTCAAGGATATCCATTCGAAACTCTGGCGCCACCGAAGTTCCCTTTCTTCGTCGTTGTTCGTTGGTGCTTGGATTCTCCATTCGAAAGTCTCAGTCCACCATTCGAAATTCTCGCTCCGCCACCGAAGTCATCTTTGTTCACTGTTGTTCGTTGGTGCTTGGGTCCACCTATTCTCTGCAGGAAGTCCTTTGTCTCTATGCGTCATTGAAGTCGTGGGAGGAAGTCTTGCTTGGAGCCACCGTTGGCATCTTTTCTCGAAAGGAGAGGTTTTTTCGCTATCGCCGTTGTGCTTTTGGGTGTTGGGTGCGCTGGTGACTTTCTCTGCAGCGTGTTTTTCTTTTTTAATACAAAGGTATTTTGTATTCGCACACTTTTTATTCGCACACTTTCATATAAGCTAGATGAGATCCATCACATTTTTGCCATATATTCAATGACCTAATGTATTCATTGGTGTAGGGAACACATCCATTCACATAGAACTCAGTCACCCATTCACAAGAAAGCAAAAAGTCACAAACAAGAGCAATAACCACTATGGGAAGTAGTGTTTATCTAACTGGGGAGTACAGTTGAAGTTTCTGTACAAATGAACCTTTTTTCTCTGGTACAGGTGACAGCATGGGTTATGCACCTCACCTCAATTGGAGAAAACCACCTAAATGAACATTTTTATTTTGAAGAAATCAATGACCTAACCTCATTATTGGTGCAGGGAGCTCACCGAATAACATTGAACTCACTCACCCATCTCAAAAAAGGAAAAATTCAACAAAAATAGAGCATGGGGAGCAGTGTTCATCTAGCTTGGGAGTACAGTTAAAGTTTCTGTACAAATTACCCTTTTTCCTCTGGTAATCGATTACAGGGGTCTTGTAATTGATTACCAGAGGAAAAAGGGTAATTTGTACACAAACTTCAACTGTACTCCCCAAGTAGATGAACAATGCTCCCCAACTCTGTTTTTCTGACCTTTGCTACTTGTTTTGTTCTTAACTTTCTCCACCAAACTCCAAATGACTTGATTCTTGTTTCGTTGGAATCTAGACTCAAAGAACTTTCCAACAAAATAAGAATCAACTCATTTGGAGTTCAGTGGAGAAAGTTATGAGCAAAACAACCAGAAAAGGTCAGAAGTGGTAGAAATATATAAAACGTTAACTTTAAGGAATTAACTGCACCTATTCAGATGTCCAAAAATTATAAATTAGTAGTCATTGGAAGGAGTTTTTATTCTACTTTCTAATAAAAAAGAATCACATCATTTGGAGGTCTGTGGAAAAAGTTATGATTGAAATAGTCAGCAAAGGTCAAAGTTGACAGCATGGGTTATGCACCTCACCTCAATTGGAGAAAACCACCTAAATGGACATTTTTATTTTGAAGAAATCAATGACCTAACCTCATTATTGGTGCAGGGAGCTCACCGAATAACATTGAACTCACTCACCCATCTCAAAAAAGGAAAAATTCAACAAAAATAGAGAATGAGGAGCAATGTTCATCTAGTTGGGGAGTACAATTGAAATTTCTGTAAAAATTTCCCTTTTTCCTCTGGTAATCAATTACAGGGGTCTTGTAATTGATTACCAGAGGAAAAAGGATAATTTGTACACAAACTTCAACTGTACTTTCCAGGTAGATGAACACTGCTCTCCAAAGTCGTTTTTGTGTCTCTATAAGTGATCTTTTCTATTTTTTTTGCATGGATGACTCACCTTGCTCATCATTGATGGTATCAAGTGCATCAAAACACAGTTTGGCCCACTCAATTGTGGATGAAACACATGTTGCTCATCATTGACGGTGTCAAGTGTATCAAAACACAGTTTTCGCCCATTCAATTGTGGAGGAAAAAACTCCTATAGGTGTTTGAACCAAGGTAGTTCAAGTTCATGAAAATTTTTGCACAACTCGTAGAGGAAGAACTTATTAACTTCCACAATCAATTTGATCGACAAACCATCTTCTTATATTACATTTCATTGTATACTGTTATGTATCTTTTCACTTCAAAACTTGTTGTTTCATGAAATGTCATTACGTTTTTTTATTAATGTATGTGCTTTTTAATATTGTTATAATTTTTCATTACTCAATACCCTTCATTATTTCGTTTATATTTGTTTAGTATTGAAGTATTCCAACTTGAAGTGCTCCATTAATGATCCATCCATAAAACCTTCAAAAGACAGTCATAACGAATCCAAAATATTCCTGGGGAGTGCTTAAGTCACGTCTGGGTAGCACTCTTCAACTTTCGGTACAAAAGGAGATTTTTCTACTGGTAAGCGATTACCAGCTCCCTGTAATCGATTACAACAACATCAGTTCTTTGTCAATGGTTGATGGACAAATTTGTAAGCACCAAAATATGATGTCACAAACTTGTTTCACAATCGGCAAGTATGACCGAATCGTTCAAGTAATAAAACTTGGTAAGACCAAGTATCGTTCTTCCCAAAGGACTCACGGCCTAGTTTAGTTATGTGATTTCTTGATTAGCTAAGACTTAAGAAAACAATAATTGAAATTTTAATATGCAAGACGAAAATAAACATGTATGCATGAATTGATCAATGGCAAAGACATAAGATAAACACTTTCAATGGATTAAATGAATGAATATGTTGTTGGGGGTCAATTTCATCTCATCCACTCTCATATATTTTAGGAATTCCTCTTTCAAATCATCATTGTTAATGCCACTCTCTAATGTACCATTCTAGATGGCTTCTCCCTAATCAAATAGTTCATACAATTCCTAGCATTCCTAATGATTAGTTCATGAGTGCAGGAGCTTAAGGCAACCAATATAATGTTGTCAGTAAAATATTGGGAGAAATTCCCCGGATCTAGATTTCCCCGTACGTGTCCGTATCAACAAAACCAATAATCATGCATTAGAATGAGTTAAACAATGCAAGCATTGAGCAAAGAGGAAAAACCCTAACTAATGATGAAAAGAAAGCATATGTCTTAATTCAAAGATGTATTCAACAAATCCATATATGAGAGCTTCAAGAGATTACATTGATTCCCCAACAAACATACAAGGTTTAGTTCACCATATTCATGGTGAACCTAGATGAATAACAATGAAAGTATGAAAGAATAAACCCAATAAAGGTGAAGAGGTAGCCTGAGCATCCAAGATCCTCCTTCAAAGGGGTGAAAGAGAGAGTGTTTGCCTCGTTTCTGCCAAAGATACCTAACTAAAGGACGTGCAAGCCCTTAAATACTAATCTAGAGTTACAAAAGATTATAAAAGTCCAAGCCCAAAAAGTGCCGCTCAGCGCCATTTACCGCTCAGCGGTGGTTACGCGTCTTCTTTCTTCCCCTCAGCGGCCATTTGCCCCTCAGCGGTTCCAACGCCACCTCTTGAGTGCCGCTCAGCGGTAGTTTGCCGCTGAGCGGTGCCTTCGACTTCTCCTTTTTGCACTCTTTCTTGTCTTTTCTAATGTCCTCTCTCTTATTCTTCACTTCTTTCACCAAATTCACCTCAAAACCTGCACAAAAACACTCAAATCAAGCATAAACCTGTCCAGCTCTCTTATTTCTGAAAATATAAACAAAATGCATGATTTCAAGCTAGTTTCTAAGTCTAAAGGTTGCTTTTAGTATCACTTTTAAGCATGAAAATAACAGTTTTTCAACTGTTATCAATGGTGCAGGAACTCACCTCTCAACCCAGAAACACCTTAACTTGGTCTTTCAATGATGACGAACAAACAACTGCAAAAATGGAGGAGGGAGAACACTGCTATGAAGAGAGAAGTTGAAATGAAATTCAAATCCCTAAAATGGAGAGAGAAGACAGTGATAAGGAGAGAAGATAGAGTTCAAAAACAAAGAGGGCAGTTTCGGAATCCAAACTTCAACCCATTCCAAATCAGATTTTAAATTAAAAAAAAACATTCAAATTCAACCAATTAAAACTTGACACGTGACGTTGTCAAATTTTTGCCAAATTGGCGTTGTTAGAATATCGCGATCCTTTTTATATTCCTCTTAGATGACTGAAAAGGAAATATTTTCTGAGTGATATGATGAACTAATTGCGAAGACATATATTGTACTTGGATGTATTGAAGGTACACAGGTGACATTGTTGAAAAAGGATTGTGAAAAAAAGAAGAAAATTTGAGGCATGCATAGGAACCCGAATGGTGAGCTGAAGCAAATAGAGAGGGAAGAGAAAGAAAGCAATAGTAGAATGTGGAAAGACTAGAAATAAGCTTTGAATTTAAAAACGAATGAATGTTGTGAAGATGTTGGGTTGGTGCATATTAAATGTTAGAAAAAGATGGAGGCAGTGATAAGAAGAGAGAATCTGTGTGTGTGGTGAGAAGGGGAAGCAATGGAAGTGTGTGGGTTGTGGGTTTTGGTGCAGTGATGCAGAATGAGAATGGAGTTTTTTAGTATTGTGAAGTTAGGTTGGCGGTGAGAGAACAACGGAGCGAATTATAAGCCTCAAAATACGGGTCAAACAAGAATGGATGGTGCCACTCCCTTAGACTCTAAGCATTCCTTTTACGTAATTTAATACCACCACTCCATATACACTCTTCTCTCTTCTCTCTTTCCCTCTCTTTCACCACCCACTTTGATATAACATTTCTCAAAACCCTAACAAAATCAATACTCATTCCCTTATTATTACTAACTCTAATCATGCTTTCATTTCTATACTAATATCTGCATAATCTAATTAACTAAGCTTCCTTTCTGTTTTGAAAGCTCGGTTTTTGGTTTCTTTGTATTAAGTTAAGGTGTGCTTCAAGGGAAAATGCATATATGTCATTTGGGTGAAGGACAAATTTAGTTAAGCAGTTAACTGTCTCAGTCATCCACAAGGAATTAAAAATGTTAGATTGTTAAATGAGAAAACGATCTTCCCTTATGGAAACTTGGGTGAAATGTCCTATATCATCATACCTCTGCATCAAATTATGAATCACACAATTGAAACAAGTCTTTTTCTTCTCAAGATTATCAACTTATCTTGAAAGGTGTCCAATCTTTTCTTATTGCAGTGACACGATATTAATATTAATTCAGGGGGAATCGTTTTCGGCTGAGTTCAAATTTGGAACCAATTTCATAATCATCAAATTAAGGAATCAATAAATCTGGGTTTCTAATAAATCCTATGATGGTTGCTGTATGTGTTTCCTTTAAAGATTGCCCTTACTTTCTTCATGCTGAATGTGATGTGCGTGAGGGCTATATCTATATATACCTTTTCTGTCAAACATTTTCCCAACTTAATAAGCAGCAAATAAAAGAAGAAACTTGAAGTTTTTCGACTTATAGAATAAACAAAAGATCATATGTTTATGTAATGGTATAAATCTCCATTAATAAGAATATAAAAAGAGGTGTAGTTGTGGAGGACTACTATAATAGGGTGAGTGATGATATAAATATACATCCATATATATTATATATAGTCTGCAGTGTCATGTTATAAGGGTCAGCTTGCGGTTTCTACACGGTGATTGGATGTAATACAGTTTTTGTTCAAAAGAAGAGCAACTATATAGAATATTCCGATCTGAATGAGGGGTGTTTTGAATTTGAAAAGATAGTTTGAAATTGTGGAAGTGCAACTCCGGTTTAATGTTTATTTAATGTGTAATTAATTACTTGTGTAAAATATATCTATATATGGAGTCGTTTTTTGGCAGTGAATAAGATGATATTAACACAAACATACTGAAATTAGAGATAATATTAATTATATGTGAGCTTAAAAAGAATGGCACTTTGGTGTACCTGCCCTGAATAAGAAGCAAGAACCACATGCATGGCGGCAATTGAATCAGAAAGTTGATTAAGAAAGTCAAACACATTTAAGAAGTCACACGTGAGCAAGCACTGAATGAGCTGGCATTTGTACAACATAAACATTTAAGATTATCAAACATTTCGATTGTTTTTTTCTTAAAAGTAATCTATAATTCCTGAAATCCTCCTTCATAAACCAAGAGAGGTTTAAGACATCCATGTAATTGAAATAAGTCTTTTCTTTTTAAATAAATATAGCTGGACTTGTCCTTTTGTAGTATACCTTGCCTTTTAAGGACACTCATTTTCTACCTCTATTTTCCTTTCTTCTTCACTTTCTGAACTCTCTAAGCAGCACCTATCTCTATATTCTCTCCCTAAGCTGAATCCTACTTCATAATCAGAGGGCATGCCTGAATGTCCAGAGAAAGGTAAGACACATAAATCTCTTTTCTATTATCTTTCTTATATATGTTTCTTTTCAATCATGCAATAAGTGTATTGTTGTGGTGCAGGGAGAGATTTGATGAGATAGGGAAGAAGATCAAAAGGGAAGGAGATGTTTCTTCTCAAATGGGAAGAAGACACATGTTAGGCCCTCCTGGAACCCTAAATACCATCACCCCTTGTGCAGCATGTAAGTTGTTGAGAAGAAGATGTGCCCAAGAATGTCCCTTTTCACCATATTTCTCTCCCCATGAGCCTCAAAAGTTTGCTTCAGTCCACAAAGTTTTTGGTGCCAGCAACGTCTCAAAGATGCTCATGGTAAATATATCTGATTAATAATACGATACGTGTGTATATATAAACTACTCTAGATTTTAATCATATTAAAATGTGTTGTTATAGGAAGTACCAGAGTGTCAGAGAGCTGATGCAGCAAATAGTCTAGTTTATGAAGCTAATGTGAGGCTAAGAGATCCTGTGTATGGATGCATGGGTGCAATTTCTGGTTTGCAGCAACAAGTTCAATCTTTACAAGCTGAACTTAACGTAGTGAAGGCTGAAATACTTAAATACAAACTCAGGGAAGCTCACATGATACCCTCCTCTCATGTTGCAATGCTTCCTTCGTCTGGGGTTGTTTCAATCGCTGCTCCACCTCCACCACCTCCTCCACCACCTCCACTTCCACCTCCTTCTATTCCTCAAACTTCTTCCTCTTCTTCCATGTACATCCAACTCAGAGATCCCACCACTTACTCCACAATTTCAAGTGATAATATCTCCTATTTTGGTTAAACTTGCAGCCTGATAAAAACAATTATTCCATTTTTTTCTCTCTTAATTATCATCATGCATCAAGGTGGAATAAAGTGAGTTAAGAAAAAGGAGAGTATTCATACTGAATGTTGTTAATTATGACCCGGCTGTACGTTTTCCCCCCCATTTTATTATCTTAATCCATATGATTAATATGCCCAAAATTTCCCCTTGATAATATATATATATATGGCTGATTAAACTTTGATTTCTTCTACACCTTCTTAAGCCAGATTTCAAATTAATTGCTCCTTGTTACTGTGATTAACTGTTTTTCTTCCCCACCCTCTAGTACAACCGATGTAGACACAATGCCAACTTGATATATACACATGCCAATTTTCCCTTCATTATTTTATGATGCAAAGGACAATAAAGAGGAAGGAAACTTGGTTTATATTGCATTGGTATTTCAGTTTGGTTTTGGAAACATTGCAATAATATTGTTGGTAGAATTCATTTTGCACGTGATGACTGTGGTTCCTGACTATAACCTTTCTTAGACATGTTAATCTGTGCCACTGAGTATCTGAGTTTGCTGTCTGAAGTTGCGGGAGACAAAAGGTATGCTTGTGATCTTCACCATGTTCAGTCACTCTTAACTTCTGAGAACTTTCGTTTATATATATATATATATATGGAAATTGGGAAGCATAATTTTACGTCAAGTTATCTACCCATTTATCTACCCATTTGTATTATACAGTAAAACTATATTATATTAATTGCTGTCCTTTGTAGCAGTGGCATATATATTGCTAGTTTCAGAATTGAGTTTACTTCCTGTAGATAATTTTTTTTTTTTCTCGGTTTCAGTTTCCTTTTACCTTGGATGGTCGATTTGATAGAGGAAAATTTTAAAGATTTTAACATAAATCAAATTAAGCGAACTTTATATATCAACAGACACAGACCTAGGAGAAGAAAATGGATTAACGAGGATTTTAATGTCAGATTCATAACGCATTGACCGCATAAAAAAATGATAAGGTGAGCCACCACACCAATGTTAAGACATTCTTATTTTATGTTTTAGTATGGCTTTGGAATATATGATGCGACTCATCATCGGTGACTGATCTCTCATCTTTGATCAATATCTTTAAATGTTAGTCGAATTCGATAGTTCAAATTAATTGCACACGTGTTATAGTATATAAAAAATAAAAAATGTTAATTGCACATGCAGACACATTCTAGATTTTCTTTGGATTTGCTCAATATGGAATAAAGGGGCGAAATATTGATCCCAAAGAATGAACATATTAATTTTCATTTCATATTGTGCATTGAAGTTTGATAATAGAAAAATGGTTGAAATAAATAGGTGAAATTAAGGTAGATATTGGTTACGTATTTGTTGGATGGTCATACTCCATTGCCAGCTATTATTTAATTTGTAAAGAGTTGAGTTTCCTTGGCGTGAGGTTTTCATATAGTCGAAAAGGGAGACAAAGGGAAACTCTTAGTCGTATAAGCAAGAAATATGAAGAAAAAGACTGCCACTTTCTTTCGTTTCATACCTTTCTTTTTCTGCATGATGCCCAAAACCATTCATGTACATATATATATATATATATATATATATATATAGATGTGACATGTATTGGTCCCATGTCATGATTGCTTCAACTCGTGGCATCTTCTTTGTGTTGGCACAGCCCAATCATCACTACTTTTAACATTTGAAAACCTTAATTAAGGTGAAGTTTTGGCCTAATTGAAATTAGTGAATACTGTGGCTAATTTAATAGTAGAGAGATGCATTATGTTATCTGGGTGCATTATTTATTTGTGTTCTCGAATTCATAATCGATGCATGTGTGGGAGAAGGAATGCATATGCAAATACTTGGATCTCACTCAACTACTGCAATTGCCAACATCATATCTATACTAATAATATTATTTTTATTTTATCAATGCTGATTACCATATTTTTCACTTACTCTATGTAACCTTCATCTTAACTTTTCCTTTTTAAACAAAACAAATTTCAACAAATATTTGAATTTCGGATCATTACTTTAAAACTCTCTCATCATCGTTATTTTTCTTTTTCTTTCATACTATCAAGATAGTAAAAATTGAACCTAAAACTTTGTAAATTTCATTTAATTCTCATCACCAAACTGATTTTACAAGTTACACTGGTACAAAAATATTATTTAACTCCATCTAATATGTTTTAAGAAAAATAAAATCTATAAAAAGTACGATGATATTTTTCAACTTATAGGTTTTAATTTTTTGAGAAACCATAATATATACCATGAATAGACTTTGGTATTTGGTTATTGAGCAACCACTACCTATATATTTTTAATAACTTTAAAAATGTCACTCTTTTTTAAAATGTTTATATGAGTAATAGAGGTATTGACTTCAGTTCTTTGTAAAGCTAAAATCTTTACCTTGATTAATGATAAACTTAAGTTATTAAGCATTTGCTTCTTATTTGTTTCTAAGAATTTAAAACATACCATTGCCTTTAAAAAGTACTTTATTTGAGTGACAAAGGTAGAGACTTCGGTTTTCTTTAAAACTAAAATCTATAATGAGAATAATTATCTATATATCTTTTATATTTTGTTAAGTATAGTCTTTTATCATGAGTTTGGTGTGGTGTCTAATGTTTTGTATTTTTTTATTTTTATTTTGATTTTTCATAAATTTTTATGTGATGAACAAATGATTTATGAACTTTGTAATATCAATATAGTTGAGATGCTAAAGTTCAGAGTGATGAATTTATTTCTATAAGTTTTTAACTAAAACTTAAAATAGTTATGCTAATATTGATTTAAAAAATTTATTTATTGAAAAATATTCTAAACTTATTTTTTCATTGATATTAGTTGAAAAAGAATTAACATTAATTAAAAATAATATCTCTCTACTTTTCTAAAGTCAATATTGAAATCTATGATAAAATTATTATTTAATAATGTTTTTAAACAATAATAAAACCAAAAATTGTACTTTATCATACGCAAGGGTTAAATTTTATTTATTTTTATGATATTTAATGGTTATTATATATATATATATATATATATATATATATATATATATATATATTTTATATGTGGCAGTTCTTCCCTACATCACCACACCATTCTTCCTACATCACCCCAATTTTTCTTAAGGACCGCGATATTCCAACAACGTATTTTTAACACTATTTTGACAACGCCACGTGTCGTCACCTAATTGGTTTGTTTTAAAAAGAATTTTTTTTTAAAACCTATGACCGTAACCCTTATTTTGAGTGAAAATCCTAAAATAGCCCTTTCTCTGTTCCATTGGAAACGAAGGTCCGTTCTCTTGAGAGGTCGAAGGTCGCGTTTCGTGCCGCTTCGTTCCATTTGCATGGTGTTGTCTCCGTCCAGTTTCGTCTCCTGTTATCGTGCGGAATGGCAAGTTTCGGTGACGATTGTCCGACGACGAAGGTAAGTGGTTTTCCATTCCATGTCGTAGCTTGGTTATTCGGTTTGGGCATCTCGTAGCATGCTTATTTGATTTGGGTTAATGTTTGGGGTTCGTATCGTTGTGTTGTGGTGCTTGGGTTATTGGGTTTCGTTGTTTTGATGATTTGATTTTGGTTTATGCAGTTGAGTGTTCGTCACTCATTTTCGACAAAGTATATATGTACTTTGAACGAACGCTTGACAGAGGAGCATCGATCATTGATTGCGACGACTCCATTTACGTGGTTTTTAGATGTCAATGTCAATGTTAAAGTAGGTAGAAATATACTGAGTGAGTTATTGGGTAAGTGGGACGACTGTAGTAGTGGTTTTTTAGTTGGGAATAAAGTTTGGAATATAAATGAAAATGATATTTATTTAGGGTTGGGATTGAGTACAGATGGTGCAAATATTAACTTAAAGGAAGAGCTGGGCAATACTGAATGTGTGAAATACATAGGCAAAGGAACAAAGGAATTGAATTCAATATACAAAATTCTAATGCGAAAACACAAGAAAAAGATCCCTTGTTCTCATTTTTGAAGCCTTTACCTCCTGGTAGGGATAAGTGAGATTTTATTTCCAAAACGTAGCGGGAAAGTGTTTCTCGTAATGTTTAATCTTGTTGACAAGTTAAGTGCTTTGGGTAGTTATTGTTGGGGTAGTGTAGTTTATCGTTTTCTGTTACATAGTTTGTGCAAAGCTTCAGAAGGTTTGAAGAAAGGAAAAGGTATTTCAAACGTTTACGTCGATGGTTGTGTTTACATGCTGCAGGTAATTAATAGTATTTGATGTAATTACTTAAATTGTTTTTTGAATTAAGTTTCTTACAAGTTAAGATGATTTATTTGTCTTAGGTATGGTTTTTTGAGCTCTTTGTTCCACCAAAAGGTCCTATTGATAAATTTCCACGAATATTGCATTGGATGAATATAAGTGTTGGAGACAAGTTCGTTAAACGGTGTATGGAGTCAGGTTTGGTAAGTTGTTTGTTATCGAAAGTTTTGTTATGTTTTCATATATTGACAAAAGTTGTGTAATCTGTAATGTGTTGTTAAATTTCAGGTTGTTGACGATGTTTATGGTGGTCCTTCAACGAAGGATAAGGAGGAATACTGACCAACACCTAAAAGAAAAGATGCTAAACCAAGAGGAAAGAAGAAAGAAAAAAGAATTCGCAGAGAAACTTTTATGCGTGCCTTAGAGGAACAAGAATTTCTAATTGAAGAACTTAAAAGGAGGGTTGCAAGTTTGGAGGCACAATTGGCTGAAGAGAAGGCAAGAAGGCAAAATAAAGATGACGTTGGACAAAGTGTGCCTCGTACAGAACCATTCATGAACACTGGTTTTGTATCCCCTACTGACATTGACGGAAATGAACAACCTTTGAAGACGTATGTTAGGGTTGGATCACGAAGGCGTTACAAGGGAAGAGCACTTAGGACTCCATACACCGGAACCGTAGTGCTTAGAATAAAAAATGAGTGATCTGTGTATTTAGTTGATTGAAAATGTTATTTGGAAAGTAATGAAAATTGTAATCATTGTAAATAGATTAAGAAAACAATGTTTAATGTATCCAATTTAGTTCAATGAAATAAAATTTGAGTTTTGGTTTGAATTGGTCTCATATTTTATCTATTCAATACCATTGTTATTATGAGTTTTGGGTTTGTGGAATAAAGAATGTGGTAATTTTTTTCGTCTCCTAAGTTGCAGGCTTGTTTGTAAGATGTTGGTGTTTGAGTGGTCATTTTGAGTAACATGTGATGTGAGTCCAAGGAGGGTGGGGAGACCCCTCATGAGTTGGAGGAGCAAGCTGTGCAAGGAATGACTGAGAGTGTTGGAAAAAGGGTCTGGTAATCGTTTACAGCACCCCCGTAAACGATTACCCGGGAGAAAATGCCAATTTGTACAGAAAGTCCAACACAGGTACTCAGTCAGGTGAACAGGGGTCACCATTGGAAAAAAAACTGACTTTTAGGCACTTCTGCATCTGTCTGAGGCTGGTGCAGGTGTTCCAGTGGTGGGAGAGGGTGGCTGGTGATGTGATGTGAGTCCAAGGAGGGTGGGGAGACCCCTCCTGAGCTGCAGGAGCAAGCTGTGCAAGTAATGACTGAGAGTGTTCAAAAAAGGGTCTGGTAATCGTTTACAGCACCCCCGTAAACGATTACCCGGGAGAAAATGGCAATTTGTACAGAAAGTCCAACACAGGTACTCAG
This sequence comes from Vigna umbellata, assembly GCF_029865625.1. NCBI lineage: Eukaryota > Viridiplantae > Streptophyta > Magnoliopsida > Fabales > Fabaceae > Vigna > Vigna umbellata. The sequence goes on from NC_142173.1 coordinate 10,045,870, forward strand.
TCAGGTGAACAGGGGTCACCATTGGAAAAAAAACTGACTTTTAGGCACTTCTGCACCTGTCTGAGGCTGGTGCAGGTGTTCCAGTGGTGGGAGAGGGTGGCTGGTGATGTGATGTGAGTCCAAGGAGGGTGGGGAGACCCCTCATGAGTTGCAGGAGCAAGCTGTGCAAGGAATGACTGAGAGTGTTGGAAAAAGGGTCTGGTAATCGTTTACAGCACCCCTGTAAACGATTACCCGAGAGAAAATGCCTATTTGTACAGAAAGTCCAACATAGGTACTCAGTCAGGTGAACAAGGGTCAGCATTGGAAAAAAAACTGACTTTTAGGCACTTCAGCACCTGTCTGAGGCTTGTGCAGGTGTTCCAGTGGGGGAGGGGT